>NW_011965440.1:0-6642 GCF_000949405.1 Vollenhovia emeryi
CCCAAATAGCACAAGGACGTCCAGGACGGACTTGTGCTATTTGGGTAATAGCGGGGTAGTAAAACATCAGCAGGTTACGTATTAAAAAATCTTAATTTTTTAAAACTAATTTTTAAATTGTGTTAAATTATTAAATCATCAAAAGTATATTTAGGTTATTGAAGTTTTATCCATGATAAAGACAACCTGCTGTCGAGTCATATCGGCTCGCCTTTTATACTAATACGGGATGATTTTTCCTTACGAGAAAGGCTAACGCGCTGTCGCCACGTCGCGGCAGTGAGTGGTACTAGTACTGTACTATACTATTCTGAAAATACATGTTCAGGATAAATGTCCGAGAGACATCTATATATGATATTACATATAGATGTCTCTCAGATATCTTTGAGAGATCTGTGTATAATATTACATAAAAATGTCTCTCAAATATCTTTGAGATATTTGCTACGATATCTCTGAGACATTTGTATAAAGATACTCTCAGATATCTCTGAGATATCTGTAACTTCATAAGGATATCCTTGTTACGTCAGTGCTATGTGGGAAGTAATAAGAATCTTATTACTTTGTAAACATTATTGACCTTTTTACCATAACGTTTCGAAGTGCTGTCTGGGATAGACGTCTTTTTGAGATCGTGCTCGAGAAATGGGATATAAAGACCATTAATTTTATTAAGTTTTTAATGAACTGACTTGTAAGTTTTGGACTGTTTATGTATAATCTGTTATAATTTATAATCTATTGACTTGAAAATTTCGACGATTTATGTATAATATGTTATAACCCAGAATCTATAAATTTACAATATTATTCACTGTTAGTTGTAGATATGACTGCTTCCACATTAGTCAACCTACTTACTTATTGTATAACCTGAAGAAGATCGCAATTCGCGATCGAAACGTCGTTGTGACCAGTATAATTTATAAATTGAACGAACTTACCTAAGTGAAGTTCGATTCTAATTATGCTGTCTCGTCCGGATGGATTAACTGTAGTAGCGCTCCGCCGCGTTATTCCCAACAGGTTCCTTTAACATCTCTGAATTCCGAAAGAGGGCGCCTCCATATCCTGGGTCCCGCGCTCGCCCCTCCTTATCGTCATTATTTCAACAAATCTGTCCCACAAATCTGATCTATGGGTGTGGTTGGGTGGGACGAGGCCGGGACAGCATAATTAGAATCGAACTTCACTTAGGTAAGTTCGTTCAATTTATAAATTATGCCAAGTCTCGTCCGGATGGATTAACTGTAGATGTTTAACACCAGATTTGTACTAGCTGAGGATTCTTTGAAAGGTCCTTTGTTTGGTCTCAGTAGGCTACAATTTTCTTAAGAGGTGTTTACTATGGTGGCATGAAACCTGGAGTCGTCGACTATCGGACGATTGTTTGCGCGGAAACCGCGTTATATGGAGAACGAAATGAAATAAAAAACGCCTCTGAGTTTTTGCGTCTAAGCGTTTGTGTGAGCTGTAAAGTAAAATGTAAAGTTTAAATAATGAAAAAATGCATAACTCTGGCTTGTCGAGAAAAGGTTTAAATGTAAGTAACGGCTGGGCTCTCCCGACGCGGGAGGTCTTAAGCTTAGCCTGGATCTTAATGACCAGTGATTCAGACATGGTAACATTGGAGAGCTGTATGGCTGCCAGCGTTTTGCATTCGCTGGGCTGTTGTGAGAGCCATAAGGGTTGCCAATTTCCTCGAGACGGCTTCGAGCGAGAGGTTCTCGTGGGGGTATAAGTTATAGCTAAGTGGGCGATAACTGGGGACGGGTCCCATATGAAGTCGTAACGGGGGCGTTGTGGTTTTAAGGCCGCTACTCCCCTAAGAAATCTTTTTACGAGAGAGTGGTAACCCACCTCGTTTGCTGTGAGTAGGGAGATGGCTGATCTATATGAGTTCAATGTCGAATAAGAGCCAACGCCTGGCAGGACGGAAGCTAGAAACTCTAAAGTCTTGGAGACTGACGGAGAGAAGCAGTTGATTTTCTCCTGTTTGCAGAATTCCCACCACAATCTGATGGATTTGGCGTATTGGGCCATCCTAGCATCCGCCGGAATAGATTCCGCCGTGCATTTCGCGAGTATGTTGAGAGTTGGTGTTATCTGTGCTCGTCTGCTACAAGTTAAGCGATAAACAGATCGGCTAATATTTTGGCCCCGTCGCATACCTTGGCCACTGCTAGGCGAATATCCGGGGTAAGGGATGGCTTAAGCTCTGGACTTAGAAGGTTCGACATTGCTTCGCCTAAGGCGCATAAGGCCGTGCCCGCCTGATCCTGGTTTTTCGCGTAAAATTCCTCTCTTTTGACGAGGGCATTATTTTTCAGGCCCGACTTGCGTTCGGCGTTCAGTAATGGGGCCTTCAGAAAAGCTACCGGTTCTGTTGGTTGATATTTCGCCAGTAACGTGCCTCGCTGCTCAGCCGTGAGGCCCTTATGCGCGAGATCCTGCCAAATCTGAGTTACGCGGGCGTTCCATGGCAGTAGCTCTGTACCCTCCACTAGTGGGCTGAAGAGCACGCTTGCCCAATCGTCTGCCACCTCGACAGCCGCAGGGCTGACTACCGGCGGATCCTGTGTTTGTATAATTACATCTTCGGTCGGCGAAGACGTGGGGTTTGACTTACCGTGGCTCCTGCCCGCCGCCGTTACAATGTAAGACGATGACCAACAGATAAGTAAAAGGTTGTGTCGGTTTTCCGCCTGTATTTCTCGAATACAGGTCCAGAAGCGCGTACACACCTGTAGAACGCGAACCCGATGGCTTCCCTTGTCTCGCAAGTTCTGCCTCGGTTCTTTCCTTTGAATCGGATCTCGTCCGATCCAAAGCCTCTGTCGCGTTGAATTGCCGTCCGTGGTCCTTGCTCTGATCGCCAGCGGGGGATGAGGACGGCGGAGGAGAAGAAAACGATCGGTTAACCTCTCTCGCGGTTAATGCCTCTAGTAAGCGAGACACCTTTTTGTCGATATTCACTATACGATCGCTGGATGGAGATCTCCTTCTCTTCCGAGATTTATGAGCCGATTACCATGACGAAATTAATCTGGAAACTTTCCGCGGTCGACCGTTGGGAACGACGCAACAGGAAACAATGACGATAAGGAGGGGCGAGCGCGGGACCCAGGATATGGAGGCGCCCTCTTTCGGAATTCAGAGATGTTAAAGGAACCTGTTGGGAATAACGCGGCGGAGCGCTACTACAGTTAATCCATCCGGACGAGACTTGGCATAATAAATGCCAGTCACTACATCGAGTTAATTTGATTTTCAATACACTGGCAAAGAAAATTCCAATTTTATTTAATTATGATAGTAATCTTTGTTTCATATGCGGTATAATTTGCAAAACTAAAAATTAAGCAATTATTTATTAATTGACAGCGGTGGATGTTAATACAGCCCCCTCTCGTAATGTGATAGCAAAAAATTCTACCGTTTGTTAAGCAAAGAGTACTATTTAAACCAGTGCTCGGAAATGGCCGGATTTCTGAGACAAACGCCTACTTCTATCCCCTTGCCACGCGCACCCCAGCGACGGTCAGTTTACTTCTCGATAGTGGGGCGTGTCTCAGGAGCGGTCCTGTTTCAAAAGCGTAGTATTATCATAGTTCCTCCAACATTTTCGAGAAACTGTTATAATAATACATGTTTATTCAATTTATTCTAAAAATACTTCTTATTTAATTAATTGTAAACCCTGCTTAAAAGATTCGATAAAATTAGACAAGAAAGTCTATATAATTATATTGTGTTGTTTATAAATATTTTATTATTTTTATATTGACATATAATCTAGTAATCCATTCCAATCGATGTCAATCTGATTGTATCACTACACACCACACACACGCACACGCTAATGCACACGCACACGCGGTGTGTGGTGTGTAGTGTGTGGTGATACAATCAGATTGACATCGATTGGAATGGATTACTAGATTATATGTCAATATAAAAAATAATAAAACATTTATCAAAAATGTCTGACAACAAATTGGATATTTATGAACAACACGACATAATTATATAGACTTTTTCTTATCTAATTCTATTGAATCTTTTAAGCGGGGTTTACAATTAGTTAAATAAGAAGTATTTTTAGAATAAATTTATTGAATAAACATATATTATTATAACAGTTTATCGAAAATGTTGGAGGAACTATGATAATACTGCACTTTTGAAACAGAACCGCTTCTGAGACACGCCCCACTATCGAGAAGGCGTTTGTCTAAAAAATCTGGCCAGAAGTGCAAATATTTCCGAGCAATCATTTAAACTTACATAAAAACAAAAGTAAAATTAATCATAGCGATGGATGCTAATACATTCCCTTCTCGGAAAAACTGCGATTCTTGACTAGGAGCGATATTCAAATCGATAGTGAATAGCAATTTGGTACGAATGTTCAAATCATAGATATAATATACAGGGTGTTTCATTTTAATCTAGCCAGGCGAATATTTCAAATGCTGTTGAGTTTAGAGAAAAATCTTTCAGACAAAAGTTGTTTGGTTTCGAGGGGGCCATAAGATGGTACCATTGGTTTGACCTTGAAGAATTATTTGAAGGTCACATAAAGGTCACACCAATTTTTTTAAATGGCATCCCCTATTTTTTATTACATATTCTTGTAGCTGACCTCGAGAGCTTTCCAAAACGTTATAATAAAGTATTTTTTATTAAGAACTTTTTGAGTTTTTAAGGTTTGAAAGTTCCAATATTTTGACATAAATTACAAAATATCTTGTAAAATATTCATTTTTTTATCATCTTACCTTAATACTTTTTTGAACAGAATAATGGTACAAATCAACCGGTGTAAAGAAAACACAATTTTGTAACAAGTAATAAAAACAATTTTTTTTAACAATTGAAGAGTGGAAATACGAAAGGGGGTAAGTGCCAATTTAGTGAAAATGAGATTATTGCGGTAGAAACATTACAAGAGCCATGCGGTAAGAAATGTAAATGGTTATAAGTGCCAGCTGACATAGTCTGTTGTATGCGGTTCTCTGAAGGTGGCGCTGCCAGTATATGCCGGGGCATTTCCACTAGAAAGGTGATAAATGCCAGTTATCTTTTCAGTATTGTTTGCTCTTTACAGTTTAAAGTTGTGTATAAAAAATGAGCGATAACCGTGCTAAAAAACGAATAATTGAGAAAGGATCTTTCAGAGAACATCTTATTGTTAACAGTGTTTCGTCACATAACGGAAAACATATTCTATTAAACAGAATAATGAAAGATTGAAAAACAAAAACAACCCGAGTAGAAAATGGTTAAGGTTTGTCTGAATTTTGCTCCGGGTGCTATCAGGTAATGTCATGGCATGCCTTATTCTGGAAAGCCTGATCCGGATCTGTTAGTGCTTGAATCAGGGTTGCCGTATTGTGGCATTCTCTGTCAGCGCCATAATGAGGGCTGCTCTATTAGCGCCTGATCGAGGAAATCTTTATGCGACCCTGATCAGGTTTTGTCTAAAATTTTCTATCGAACGTGCTCACGCATCATTTTGAAGTTGCATGTAGATGGCGTGCTGCACGAGAGAAGAGAGAGAAAGTAGATTAAGATATTCGAAATGTGCGAGCGAGAAGCGCTGTGCGAGCAGTGAGATATTGTGCGTATAGCAAGACGTCGTGCGCAATAGTGAGGGTGGCGTCCCATGGAGCGGAATACGCGGAAGCGGAATCAGCGGATCGCCAGTCGCAAGATTATTCTGATAGAGCCCTTTCAAAAATTCCGTCGAAACGGTCTTGTGATTGGCGATCCGTTGATTCCGCTTCCGCGTATTCCGCTCCATGGGACGTCGCCCTGAGGATTGTAAGTGCGGAAAGGACTTGTACGTGTGCAGCAGGAGGTGTTGTACGGCGGCGTGCAAGGAAGTCGAAGCGAGAGAAGTCTCGACGTGGTGAGCGTGCGTCGCGAACTCTGAGAGGACTGTAAGCGATAGCTAACCTATTAAACGTTTCTTTCCCTTACGAGTTCATGTGTTTGTTCGATCGAACCCTCCTCGATACGTTCTATTAAATAAAAAGGGATTCTACAGAACTAACTGACCAAACAGGTGAACTGAATCCTACAGTATACTATAAATTGCAACTTCAAAATAATAATTTAATAAATTTTATTTAAAATAATAATAATTAAAAATAATAATTATTATTTAAATTAATTATTATTTAAATTAATTATTTAAAATAATAATAATTATTTTAAATACAAAATAATGGATCGTATGGAAAAAATTAGAAAATTAACACGAATACGTATTAAAAGGTTTCGTGCGATTCGAAAAACAGGTTATCGATGGGAAATTTTGATAGAAGTGACAGTGAAAAAAACTGATGAATTGGAAGTCAGGAAAACTGTTTTGCAAGTAAAAGTGCAAGTGAAGAAAATCTGGATTTAAATGAAAGCGCAGAAAATAAAGTTGACATTAGCGATGAGAGTAATAATGACGGAAGTGAAGATGATGTTGATGGGAGCGATTTTAGTCAACATGATCAATACAGTGATGCTGACCAATACGATGAAGAAGATATTGAAGAAGAATTCATGCCACGTACTGAAATCGTTTGTGATAATACTTTAATTTTTAGTATACCAAAGTGCACACATTATATATATATA
>NW_011965441.1:0-6642 GCF_000949405.1 Vollenhovia emeryi
CCTGTGTCCGATCGGGACTGTGTCCAATAGAATCTGTGTCCGATTGCAACCATATGTGTCCGATGTAAAATGTGTCCGATCGAGCCTGTGTCCGATCGAGCCTGTGTCCGATCGGGACTGTGTCCGATGGAATCTGTGTCCGATTGCAACCATATGTGTTTGATACAAAATGTGTCCGATCGGGAGTGTGTCCGATAGGAACGGTGTCTGATCGGGACTGTGTCCGATTGGGGCTATATCCGATCGGGACTGTGTCTGATCGGGAAATATTGCCGTGTCCGATCGGTTATGTGCACAATCGGGACTCACTCCACTACGTGCATGTGCCCCAATGACGTATATAACTAGACCAAGCATTTCCTATAGCTTATAGGCAAGGGGAGTGAAGCCGGAAGTTGGCAGTTTAAGGCAGAGTGAGATAGTTGAATGACCTTTGTGCTATCTCATTCTATTCTATAGACTGTCAAAAGCAATATGGCGTCATGCGAACGATGTCAACCTAACCTTTGAGATTGAGTGCAATATCAGGCCGTGTTCCGTTTCACGCATGATACGCATAATGCATCATTTAGCTTTCTTTAACATTTGCCGAATAACAAGGATAAACGATGCATCATGCGCATCATGCGTGAAACGGAACGCACCCTAGGTGCTGACCTGTCACTCGTTTCGGTACTTTTTTAGCGCGAACACCTGGACGCGTATTCTTATTTTCCTTGTCATGAGTCACGGGGTCAAGCGTCGAAACCTGGCTGCTAACAGTGACTTTCTTATCAAAGTGAACGATCTCGAGGAGTTCCACGTTTATTATTCCACAGCGCTACGCGATCCGCGACATAGAGTGATCCGCGGGGAAGCGGGGGAGGGGAAGACCGCAATACTACGCGATCCGTGACATTAGGCGATCCGCGAGAAAGCGGGGGAGGGGGAGGTCCGCAACGCTACGCGATCTGCGGCGCTAGGCGCTATGCGATCCGCGGGGGCGCGGGGAGGGGAGGACCGCAGCGCGAGACGATTCGCGGCGCGTGCACATTATAGATACCACCGGGATGCCTTTGATTAGCGCCAACACAGCGCATATTCTTTTCCATGGTATGAGATCAAGCGCCGGAACCTGGCTGCTGACAAAGTCTTTCTTATCGAGGCACGTGATGCCAGGAAGTTCCGCGTTTAAACGCGCATCTACTGCATCGGCATGTAATATATATCACCGGAGATGTCTATACCTTTGATTAGCACAGACACAGCTGCGCGTAAGTAGGGTATATAGGCCGGTTCTAACTCAGGGGCTCCGAGGGGGGAGCGGGGCGGGGGGGGGGTACTCCGCGGCGAGGGGACAGCTGGGAGGGGGTACTCCGGGGCGAGGGGACCGCGGGGAGGAGGGAAGTACGCGACCTTGACGTCACGCAAGGTGCTGACCTGTCACTACGTGACATGTAACAGAGATCTAGGTGCTGACCTGTCATTCGTTTCTTTTTTAGCGCGAACACCTGGACGCGTATTCTTATGAGTCACGGGGTCAAGCTCCGAAACCTGGCTGATGACTTTCTTATCAAGGTGAACGATGTCGAGGAATTCCACGTTTATTATTCCACGACGCTTGGCGATCCGAGGGGGCGCGGGGAAGGAGATATTCTGCGGCGATCCGCGGGGGCGCGGGGAGGGGGAGGACCGCGTCGCTACACGATCCGCAACGCTGTGGCGCGGGGAGGACCATGGCGCTACGCGATCCGCGGCGCGGCGAGGTCCGCGGCGCGAGGCAATCCGCGACACATGCATGTAATAGATATCACCGGGATGCCTTTGATTAGCGCGAACACCTGGACGCATATTCTTATTTTCCTTGTTATGAGTCATGGGGTCAAGCGCCGAAACCTGGCTGCTGACAAAGTCTTTCTTATCTAGGCACGTGATGCCAGGAAGTTCCACGTTTAAACTCGCGTCTACTGCATCGGCATATAATAGATATCACCGGAGATGCCTTTGATTAGCGCCGATACCACAGCTGCGCGCATCCATGGCATGAGTCATGAGGTCAAGCGCCTAAACCTGACTGCTGACAGCGACTTTCTTGTCTAGGTGCGTGATGTCAGGGAAGTTCCGCGTTTAAACTCACACCTACTGCATCAGCATGTAATAGATATCACCGAGGATGTCTTTGATTAGCACCGATACCACAGCTACACATATTATTTTCCATGGTATGATCAAGCGCCGAAACCTGGCTGCTGACAAAAGTCTTTGGCAATCCGCGGCGCGTGCATGTAATAGATATCACTGGGGGATGACGATATACAAATGATTAGCGCAGACACACAGCTGCGCGCATCCATGGCATGAGTCATGAGGCCAAGCACCTAAACCTGGCTGCTAACAGCGACTTTTTATGGTATATAAACGGTCCGGAAGCCCGCTGTACCACAGTAGGAGATTTTATACGAGATCGAGAACTAAGAATACGTTGGGACCCACGAACGCATCGTTAGACAAGGAGTTCGTATTTATCATCCAGTTTCTTCGTGTCCTGATAGGCCATAAGATTTCCTTAGCAAGAATGAATTATTACACTCCTCAGGAAATGTCATCCACCAAGAAACAGCGTAGCGTGTAAGTACTACAAAGTTATCGTATATTTTCCTTTACCATTTTCCACATTTAATTGTATTTTTCAAACAGTTTTAACAATCGTCGTTACACACCGTATGTTTATCGAAGCAGTTATACGCCATCCGTTCCTCAAGATGAAACTGTATCGTGCAACAAACAGTGTGGTGACGTGTGAGTACCATAAAGCTACTGCATATTTGCACACATTTTTTACACATATAATTGTATTTATTTTACTTTATACATTCTTTCAGTTCTGATGATGAATCTCATAACCCGCCGCGTATCATGTGCAGGAGGTTACCGCTGACATCTACAGCATTCAAATACATAGATATTGGGATCAGAGTAGTACCTGGTGCATCCTACGTAGAAATAATTCTTGACGATAATCAAGGACATCAGATGGAGTTAGATCAATCAATTTGGAAAGAATACAGAAATAATCAATCAAAAATAGACCAGCTGCTAAAGGCAACAGATGCGTTATCATCGTCAGCGATACAGCTTAATCATTTAGCTATAGAACGCGCCACGGAAATATTGTAAAAGTAACATCAAATAATACTTCTATATACATGAAACCATCAACCATATCATTTTTATTTGAACTGGAACACTGCGTAGACTGCATATATTTTTAACTATACGCGGATCTAGAAACTGTACATGAAAGCTTCGAAGAACTCGTTGTGCATGTACAAGATATGTGGATGAGTGGCGAAAAAAATGTGATACACCGAACGATGCAGTTAGAATCCTACACGACAAGTACTATAAAAATTCAACCGAAAATTGTGAATTTATTTCGATCATAAAGTGCGAATTAATGGCTTATGCCGTAAAAGAAATTCTTGCCGAAGCCCATAAGCGGGGTGATGTATTTTGATAAATTGAGATAATAAAATGAGATTAAAATTTTTTAATGACATTCATTTTCTTCCACTTCCAATCCATGCGTATAAGAATAGCGCGAATCAGTATATGTTCACAGATTATGAGAATAAATTTGTGTAATGAGGGGTTTGGGAATAAAAATAAAAATCATTGACATATTTGTACATTAAAAATTGGGATCGAGCGTCGAGGCCCGACTGCTGAGAGCGACTTGGGTCAAGCACCGAAACCAGGCGGCCGACAGCAACTTTCTTATCAAGGTGCATGATGTCAGAGAGTTCAGAGCGTTTATACTCGCACCTACTGCGTCGACATGTAATAGATGTCACCGGGAATGTCTTGATGGTAGACGCGGGATGAGACAAAGGATCGAGCGCTGATACACAGTTTTGACAGAGCCATTATTCGCTAGATGCAGAGTTACATGTAATAGATATCGCCGGAGACGTCTTGATTAGCGCAGACGCCAGGGTGTGCATATTAATTTCCTTGGGATCAAGCACCCGCACAGATCTGCTGACAAAGATGGTGCGGGATGGGGTAAATGATATGAATGTGACATATATAAATGGCCTGAAAGCCTACAAAACCACAATAGGAGAACTGAATTCACCAGGAAAAAAACAGTCAGAGGATTTTTTATTTTAACTCCGAAGGAATTTATTTTAACACGAAGGAAAAGGTAAGTTCAAATTATTCTTTAGATCAAGCTCGTCACCGCTCAGGTCTAATGAATTTAATGTTTACAGAATCATGCGGCCTCCTGTAGATCAGAGGAGCGAGGCGGAGAGACAGGAATGGCATGGCCCCATGGACGGGGTCATACCCGAATACTATGAGGCATACCATACATATATGCAAGGTATATGTATAACAGCATCAAGTAACGAGGAGATATTCATTAGCGATGGCGGAGACAAACTACGGCTATGCAGCCATTGTTACAACCACATGGGGAGGCCAAATAACTATGTGTCGAGAACCTCGTGGCACGGATTTTGTGCCCCGGTTCAATATATTACAACATTAAAATCATACTGTCATGGGTGCGGCAAATTTATAATGAACGTCGTCCCGGCAATCTTATGTCGAGACTGCCTGGAGACATTTGTAGTAAACCAACGCGATTATGAAATAAGTAGGTTGTATAGGAAAAGCTTGGAGGAAGAGGTAGTCATAAGGTATTTGTAAGATAAATTAAATTAGTATAGGGATCACTTTATATAACTGTTAAATATGCGTGCTATTCTTGTTTTTTATATTTACTTTTAAGATACTTTTAATTTTTATACTTTTAATTTTATAAAAGTAGTTGTAAGATATTTATAAGATACTTTTAAATTATTTTTTTTAGTAAAATAATTGTATTTTTATATATATTAAAAAATTTATAATTAGTAAAAAGAGTTTTTCTTTCTCTTCCCTTGCCCAAGTACATAATAAGAAGCAGCGAGAAAACGCGAACCGTGATAGACATGAACGAATCGAGATAGGCGCGAACGAGAAATCGCGAAACGTGATAGTCGTGAGCGCGACAGGTGGAGCGATAGGGCGAGAGAGGATGCGAGGAAGAGGATGCAAACAGGGAGAGAAGGCAATACGAGTGGAGAAAAATAGACACCGTTTCGATATATAATAACACATCGGCTGAAAAGTTCGTAGGATGATACATAGGGGGCGTCACTAATGAAAAATCCATATGATTTTTAGGAAGTACCAACCTTCAAACGATACCTGTCAAAATTTCATGACAATCCGATCATTAGTTCACAAGTTACAGTGGTTTTAGTGACGCTACTTTTGTGATTTTGAAAACAATGGATTCAAAGCAATTTCGTGTGTCGATTTATCATTGCTTTTTGATGGGAAAAAACACCGTTCAAGCCAAAGCTTGGCTTGATAAGTGTTATTCGGACTCTGCTCCATCGAGACAAATGGTAGAGAAGTGGTTTGCTGACTTTAAACGCGGCCGTACAAACACCGATGTTGCCTGCTTGAACGGGTACTGTTTAGCGCGTGGCGTTACTTATATTAGTTAACGCGTCGGCGGCGATTTGTAACGCGGAAGCTTCCTCGGCGGGAGGTGTACGCGGTTCTAACGATAACAGTGAGTTATCGGGGGTCAATCTCGCACACCCGTGTCCTTCCTGGGACATTCGCGGGTGTCTACTTTATTGAGCGCTAATCGCGGTATGGCTCGCATGCCATTTACATGCGTATGAGAATTTGAGTGCGGACTCACGCTACGATGTAATGCTGCATGTTGTCGTCCGTTGCTTTGGCTGCTCGTCGTGCGGTAGGTCAGTGCTGATCTCTGCGCGATGAGTCGGTGCCGTCTCCGGTTGCGCTGGTCGCGTCTGCTTGCGGGGCTGGTCGAGTTGGTCGCCGTGCCATGCGTTGGTGCCGTTTCGGGTCCTCCGCAGCTACCGGGTGTTCTTGACGTATCGTCGAGGGTTTAGCTTACGCCGGTTACGCTGATAGCGTCTGCTTACGGGGAGTGTTGAACGGGTCGCCGTGCTATGCGTTGGTGCCGTCTGAAGTCCTTTTCAGTTGCTGGTCGTCTCGGAGTCGAGGTGGATGGAAGGCAAATCCCACCGCTGCCACCAGATTGTTGTGCGTCCCGACGCAGTCGGGGCACGGGGTATGATTCGGGATCGTTTGCCGTTCACACAACGACTCTAGGTCGACGATTCAACAATCTTTTTAATAAAAAAGTCTTCTTTATTCAAAACTAGTATAATTCTTTCACTCGCGTTAACAGCAGTTAACCGTATCGTTACTTAGCTTAGATTGACCTGCCTTCCTTCCTTTCCATTCCTTTTTATATCAATCGCGCTTGGCCCTGTTGTCAGGCCACTTATTGTTTAGTAAGCAGTCGTTTCGTTAGCAACTGTATGCGCGGCTTCGATGGATACGTACTTTGCTCCGGATACTCGTTTTCGTCGCATGCGGCAGGTGTTATCTGATACCTTGCCGCTTGCGAAGTCGTTGTCTGATGTGCGGTATATCGCACTCATGACAGAACCCAAAAAGGGAAAATTAGGAGATCAATATTCGGGGCCACATATAATAACTGATATTTTATCTAACGGAAATATTAAGCTTCTTGTTAAAGGAAAATTAAAAATTGTTCATACC
>NW_011965442.1:0-1039 GCF_000949405.1 Vollenhovia emeryi
TTCATAAAGGATTTCCACACGTAAAAAAAAAAGGTGTACGATTTTTAAATAAATTAATACTGCCCGAGAACTGCGAATTTCGAGGGAACATGGTGAGATGCTGATCGAAATCGCGGAGTTCTGATTAACATAAAATAATTTTCCTACTGTTCTTAAACACATTTAACAATTTTGTAAAAAGTTCTGGACACTAGCGAGGTGTACGATTTTTAAATAAATTAATACTGCCCGAAAACCGCGGTGGGGATAGCACTCGACGCTCGGCTGGTGTCAGCCCCCACCATAGGGTAGGCCCCCACCA
Source organism: Vollenhovia emeryi (assembly GCF_000949405.1). Taxonomy (NCBI): domain Eukaryota; kingdom Metazoa; phylum Arthropoda; class Insecta; order Hymenoptera; family Formicidae; genus Vollenhovia; species Vollenhovia emeryi. The sequence continues at coordinate 302 of NW_011965442.1, forward strand.
TAGGGTAGGCCGCCACCATAGGGTAAGCCCCCACCATAGGGATAGCCCCTCCACGCGCCCGGCTGCCTGGCAGAGCTGCCAAGTCTGCATCATTGCGTTCTCTCTGCATCGACAGCTTGCGGCGAATCGCTCCTCCACTGTTTAATACTTACGACGCGCGGCGGCTCGATACCCTCTTTCTGCATCGACCTTCGGACGGAACTCGTGCCACGAGTCTCGATCGTAGTCAAGTTGACTCTTAACGTAGCTTATAAGCTAAATTCGCATTTATCTATACTTACATTGATCCAGCGTATACAGAATACTTCCGTCGTCTTCGGCTAATTGAGATATTGTTCTTCTTTGTAGCTGTTTCTTTTCAAGTCTTCGATTCAAGTAATTGGTTAATTCAAATAGTTGTATTAGAAAATAATCAATTCTGATATACTTCTCAGTTCTAATATATATTTTATGTCTATTGTGAGCTGACAAAATGCCTTATGATAAGCTTGTATTAAAAGAAATTTTACTGCAGGATGAATGCCGAACTCTCGATGCTAATGGCACTGTCCTGTCTCCGATGAACCCTGTTTATCGGTTGATTGCTAATCGTATGGCGGTACGCGGTTCATATATTACACCGCGTCACGTATATACAATTATAAATGTAGATCGTAATCGGTTCAAAACTTTAATAGCAACAACACATAATATTAAATTAGAGAAGGAAAAAAGTCCCGATGTAAGCGATAGTGGCCT
>NW_011965442.1:1757-6643 GCF_000949405.1 Vollenhovia emeryi
CCAGTGTTGATGATATTTTTAATATTGATTCCAGTTGCATCTCGGAGTGTTTTTTCGAAAAAAAATAAAATTGATTCTGTCTCCCCAAAAATGGTTGGAAATTTGTCCAAAAAAGAAAATTTCTAGCGGGGAATTTATTGGAAGTTTCAAGAAGGGTGGGCTGATATCATTGCAGAGCGAATATGTCAACAACATGAATCGATTGACTGTATATTCTCGTTCAAAAATAATTTGGTAACACCAGCAGCACTGCTAAACGCTTTGCAATGTTTTTTGGTTATTGCACAGAATGCAAAGCCAAAATAACTGGCCTATTACAGAAGTCGCCGATGAAAGACGTTGACGTAACATTTTCATGTTGCATAGAAAATATTCGGCCGCATATTCATACCGGTAGAAAAAAAAGACAATTAAGAGGCAAACGTCGCGAAAAAATCGCCAATCAATTGATTGAACAACGGAAAGACGCAATTACTTTCCAACGCGAAGAAGCAAGATGTTTAAAGAAATTTGGAGGAAAAAATCTCGCAATTGTGCCGAATACTGCTACCTTGCGCAAAGCGAAGGAACAGCAATTTCTTAAACTACATGGATTGGAGTTCGGAAATCCTCCTCTAAATCTGCTCCATCAGTCGAAATGCGGGAAATATGCGGGTTGTATTCATAGTATAAGCTTACTAAAATTTCATTGTATATATTGGTCACCAGAACAACAACAAATATACACTTCTCGGTGTAAAAAAAATCGAAATGCTATTTTAGTAATCAATGCAACGGGAAGTATTGCGACACGGACAACAAAGAGCGATCCACATGTGTTTTTGTATCAGTGCATGTTGGTAACAAATGAAGGCAGTGTGCCCGTTTTTCAGATGGTTTCTGCGGATCAAAGATCATTCATAATTGCTCATTTTTTACGTTTTATTCTAACAAAAAATGTGCCACGACCCTCTATAGTTGTGTGTGATTTTGGGCGAGCTTTAGTAAATGCTGTTGCGGAAGTATTTGGCAAATGTTATGATTTGCGTGACTATTTGCAAAAATGTTACAATGTAATTGTACAGGGTTCAACAATAGTACCAGCGGCATATATAAGACTCGACGTGAGTCATTTTATTGCAATGGTATCGCGGTGGAAATGTTTTGACAAAAAGATAATTGCAGCCCGACGATTTTACATACGCTGTATTTCGCAAGCGTATCAAATGCAAGATTTTGACAAATTAAAAGATTTTATAGAATCAATGTTAGCTGTGGCATTAAGTGAATCGATTGGCAACACGAGTGATGGAGCGCCCGTACCGGCTGATATATGCATTCGGTCTCTCAATAACACGATTCAGGGAATAATTTTGACAGAAAACGAAGATAATGTCCAAAAATCTAATAATATCGAAGAGAATAGCGATGTGGAGGACGACACCGTTGATTCAGATTGGCAGATGTGGACAAACAAAGTATACTCGTATTCTAATGCGAAAAATATAGATACAAAATCGAATACCAGAAACATAATTAACGGATGTTACAATCCTGAATTCGCTAATTGTTTCATAAAACGTTTATTACCGTATCTTCCTCTATGGACTGGCATTATGCGACGCTTCTTCGAAGAAAGTTCGATAATCGCAACGTCTGCGTCAGTTGAATCCGAGTTTGCCGAATATGATCTACCAGCAAAGAATGAGACTGACTTAGAGAACAGAATAATCATTCAAGAAGACGAATCTAAATCAGAAATCCATAGTTTTTTAGAATCCGAAATCAATCCTGCAACCAACGAGCTGAAAATAGCATCCGATATCGAACCAGAAAAAGATTCGGAAAATGGAAAATATTATAATGAAAGCAATGTATCGCAAAAAAATGATAAGTCACCAGTAAATCAACATAAACATAAACAGTTGATAGACAATTTTAACAGTAAAGTTTCTGCTTCTACCAACGACGACGATGCTGAGGAAAGCTCGATAAGTAACTTGGACATGCACAGCACTGATATACAGTCAAGTACAGCTAATGATTGCAGTATATGGAATACGTGCGAGAACTGGCGAGGAAAAGCCGAATCAAAATGCATTGCTGAATTAAATAAATCTCCGGTAAAGAAAAGAACAAAGCCATCATATTTGGACAAAAGTCCGGAATGGGAATTTATCAAAGACACAAAAATATCAAAACAGCCGGCATTTAAAAATGGCTTGTTTTGTTCTCCCGTAATTCTCGGAAAGTTTAGGCTCAACGTACGAAACACCTGTGCATTTGATTCATTATTCCAAGTTATCATGAGCGAGATAGTATCAAATCAAATCTATCGAGAGATAATTGATAAATCAGCCAACCAAACTGTACGATTGGTTATGAATATACTGACAGGCAAACAGAAACTAATGGCGGACGATTACCGAAAAAGAGCACAAATACTTTCCGACATAGGATTATTTAATGTAGAATCATTTACAAGAACGATAAAACGGTTAGATGCTGAGTGCAATGTAGCCCACTTAGCACAATATCTTTTCAGTGACTTGCCAAGCTATAAAACAAAAGTTTTCTGCCAATGCGGCTATAACTTTGACAGACAAAACATTACTCTCAGTATCAACGTAGACCTTATACTATCTCAAGGCTTTAATATGATGCAACAAGCAATAGACGATGGACATAAAACTAAACGTACATGCCGAAAATGTTCTACACTGATTGAGGACAAAAACGAATACGGACCGCACGTAATTATCGACACTACAGTTTTAACTAATGATGGATATAAGATACCAAACAAAATTCTTTGTCACACTCTTGAATCAATAACCCAAACCATCACTGTTAACGACAGAATATACGCATTAGCCGGGATTGTAGGTTGGAAGCCGGGGCACTATATCGGTTATGCAAAATCTGGCCTGTACTGGCATGAATATGACGATCTTGGACCAACTTGTGAGAGCGTAAATTCAAATAAAATAATCCAACCACGTTTAATTTTTTATGTATTTTCAGGCGAAAAACAGTAAGGAATTGTGTGATCACAAAGGTAACAGGTCCCTTGCATATAAGATCTGAGAGTAAATGTAAAACTATTATAAAAATATTATTATTATCGTTTCTATGAATGAAATTTTATGACTGAAATAATTATTGCTAATAGTACAATTAATATTACAATTTTTTTTATTACAATTTTGTTTTATTACAATTATATTTTATTTTATTACGGTTCAGTTTCTTAATGTAAAATTTCATAAAATAATAGAAGCAAAAAGTTTTAAGCATAGAATAAGAATATTTAAAAGAAAAAACAAAAAATATATAAAATTACAAAAAACAAAAAATATAAATACAAAAAAATAAAATACAAAAACAAAAAATATAAAATTATAAAAAATTTTAACGAAAAACAAAAAACGAAAAATGGAGCCAAATCTTACCACGTCCCCGCCGTTGGTTCCGGGTAATGCAAAGAGTAAGAAAACAATCCAACAAATAAATTATGAATACGCAATAAATAGGAAATTTTGAAATAAAAGTACGAAATTGATTGGAGCACCTGTAGAATTAGAATTTACATTTGCTACAACATATCACAAACAATTGGATAGATTCGCATTTTCCATGAAATATTCATAAGAAAATTACAAAAACAAGTTATAAAAATATCTCACAATATGTGTGATATAGACTTTTCACATATTTGTGTGGTGAAATTTAGTATACTACTAGACAGACTTATAATATTAAAGATTAATAAGCCGTTTTCGGTCCAAGCAGATCTTAGTGCTTAATAATATTTTTACTGTGGATATATATTCTACATTTTTTTCCAAATCAGTCAACTGTGTGTCGATTGTTTGTCGGTCTTTATTGGAATTATAAGTCTTATAGAATTATAATAGTACAAATTAATTTATAAAACAATACTGATTTATGCCAAACATTCATATCAATTCACAAGGCATTATATTAATTTTAAACTGTTTAAAAAATTATTTGAGTTTAGCACCCATCACAACACTTTTCAAACGTGAAGAGAGAATATTAAATTAATAGAAAAAGCGTGCAGTTATTAAATATCAAATTTAAAATCTAACATCATCTAAATATTGTTGGCCAGTTAAGTTGAAAAATAATTCCTTCATGATAGAAAAACTTTAAAATCGCTAGAACCAATCTCTAATTAACATCTCAGAACTATGCTTGTAAGTTAGGCATCTCGTTGAGTCCAAATTGTTTAAATAATTAACTATTATGTTTAACATCGAGAACTTTTTCCTACCGTGAGGAGGATGTATTAATTTACTGGAAAATCTATTTTCGATCGCTAGAACTGTCAATTTCCGACTAGCATCTTACACCTATGAGTGTGAGTCGGACGTCTCATTGACTCTAAATTGTTTAAAAAATTAACTATTAAATTTATCATCGAAAACTCTTTTCTGCCGTGAAGAGGAAGTATCAATTTATTAGAAAAACCATTTAAGATTGCCAGAACTATTAATTTATGACAAGCATCTCACCATTATGCGTAAACACGTTTTGTGATGGCAAATTATTTTTTACGAAGTTTAGTCGTCAGAACTATCGACATAATGTACGTAGGCGATAGAACTCTTTATAAAATGTTGAAACATGTCCAGAATTATACAAAAAATATTTTACATGAACCGAAACTCCGAGATTTCGCTCAGCATCTCACCATGTTACCTCGAAATTCACGGTTTTCGGGCAGTATTAATTTATTTAAAAATCGTACACCTCGCTAGAGTCCAAAACTCTGCAAAATAGTTAAATATGTTTAAGAACTGTAGGAAAATTATTTTATGTTAATCAGAACTCCACGATTTCGATCAGCATCTCACGATGTTCCCTCGAAATTCGCGGTTTTC
>NW_011965443.1:0-6656 GCF_000949405.1 Vollenhovia emeryi
TTAGCTTATTTGTAGGAAATTCAGCTTATTGGTCCTGAGCAAGCTAATCCGAACGTCGCTAGTGTTCCAAGTTCAACGACTAAGGCAGTTTTGCGGTTTGCGCATCAAACAAACCAGGAAACACGTAAGTGTCTCAAATGACTACAGACAATCGGATGCGCATTACGATTATTATTGTGGAATATTTAAATGTCTGCGTTTCAGTGTGGCAAGAATGCTATGACGAGTCGACTGGTTATCCGTACTACTGGCATACCAAAACTAACGAGGTAATGTGGGACATGCCAGAAGAACTACAATTGTTACAAAAGCAGTCGGATGTGTCGCATGTATTTCATAAATTTTTCTACCTCTAATATTTAACAAGATAGGATGTTATCGACAAGCGTTGGTTGCAGATCGGCAGTCTCAGGCAAATATACCTGAAGGTATGATACCACAGGAAGTGGTCGCGAGAAATCACAACAGATTTCTACACAATGAAACTGCGAAGAAAAATAGTTCGGAAAGCAAACCAGAAATTAAGAACGAATCTCCGACGAAGAATGATGTTCAGACGATGGGTATAGTATAGAAATTGTATTTCAAATAGAATTGTAGTGTTTTGATACACTTAAAGAACGTATTGTAATCTTACAGACGCATAGAGATGATAACATCTTTTGGTAGCGACGGAAGTGACTCGGAGGAGGAAAATAATTCGTCGGATGAAAATAAGATATCGATGCCTTCATCCGAGCCTGGAAAGTCCAGCTCTACCCCGTATCTAAAAAGTATCGAAATCGGACCTGCCTTCTGCCCTACGGAAGTACAAGCGTCTACCAAAACTTTGCTTCATTCATATAAATCTGATTCAACTGACGTATTGAACACTACAAATCCCGAAGAGCTCGAAGAGCGTGAAATAATCGAATCGGACAGCAAGAGTAGTGTAGTTTAAGGTGAAAAAGAGTTTCTCACGGGGAGTAAAATTAAAAAACACGTTAATACACATGACATAGTTCCGAAATTGGACCTCAACGTGTCCTTAGTACCTGGTTATGGGGACGATTCAGATGGAGAAGAAGTTAGGCCCAAGCAAGAAATAAAGCCTTTGTTTCCGATTGTGCAGAATGAGGAATACGTAAACGTAAGGAACGTAACAAGCTCGTTGAAAAATACTCACGACGCTTCCGCGAAAAATTCTGGCAACGTACAAGTTCCCGATCAGTGCGGCGACAACAACGAAGATACGCAAGAGACGAAGAACGATCATGAAAAAACAGGAGAAGGACTCGAAAACGGACGAAGATAAATCTAAGATAAATATATTTCTGGAGGATATGCAAGTGTGCGGTAAAGCTTTTCAAAGAAAGAAGCGAATAGCATTTGATGGTATTATCGATTATGTTATCTAATTTTATTCCAGTGATTTATATGTAAATGTATTTGCATCCTATTTCTTAAAATTACTTGTATGAAGTATTTCTCGTTAATTTCAGTTACATCCAATAAAATTAAGAAAGTAACAATACGTATCACGAAAGTACAATTCAAGATGACAACAGCAGCGATCTTACAAGCGCTAAAACTACCTCACGCAGTGCCGAGGATGGCGATGCGGGAATGCAAACTCAATTATGTGCAGAAAGTCAAAAGGAATGCGACGAAGCACACAAGGAGACGGAGCTGTGCGTTAGCATATAGTAAACGCGTCAATATAAATTTTCTTAATGTAAATTGTATTCATTACAGACATTATCTACTGCATGGACGGCAGGTAGCTTAGAGGACAGTTACTTTCAAAAATAGCTAACTAATACAAATCATGAATTGGAAAGATTAGAGCAAGATGCGGCACCAGCTGGTTGGGTATGTCAATGGGATAGGTACGGTATTCCAATTTGCACTTTTCGATATAAATATAGATACCTCGTGATGGGGGGACATATGTATGTTCAATGGGTTTCAATGTATCATTAATTTATACAATGAATGTATTTATATACATATATATACACACATGTATATATTTACAACTTCATATACATATACAACTGTCATGTATTTCTACATGATTTCATTTATCCTTGAGAGAGTTTATTTATTTTTAGCAAGAACTTGTATAGGTGCAAGTTAGTTAATTAATAGATCTAGTACTAATTTTTTCAAGAAACGTTCAGCAGTTTAATATTTATGACAATTTTTGTAGGGTTAACTGATTTATACAGAAACTACCGAGACTCCAGCCGTGGCCGGTGACGGCAAGGACATGATGGATCCAATGTACAGGCTCCAGAAGCTCCGAGCCCTCGAAGCGCAGAACAAAATGACCTTCCCGCCGAATCCATCGTGAATGATTAAGCATAAATATGTCAATGCCATCGCGTTTTCCACCGCTGAATTTCAACATTGAGATGACCCACCAGTTGCTTTGCGTACAAATCTCTGGTTTTCGATGAGATTGTACATCCGATTACTTGTTCTCGGTGAATTAACTTAAATGATTTGCACACGTTAGCAGAAGACTTGAACGCGAACGCGAATCGTAGGGTATAATATAGCCGCGCTATCGGATTACATCGTTACATCGGACAGCGTAATGATTCTGCGTTCTAACCGTAGCAACGTTAAGGCTGGTCTACAATACGTGGAATAAGCGTGGAATAAGGAGTAAGAGAGAGCCCTAACTTGTAGCTTTTGGTGTAAGGAAGCTGAAATACGGGCATGATTTTTAAAATAATTGTAACACTGATTGATGGCATTTTGATTCACCGAGAGTAAGCCTAAGAGCTGAAGTAGGAGTAAGAAATAAAATGGATTTATTTCCTTACTCCTACTCCTTACTCCAGCTTACTCCATGTATTGTAGACCAGCCTTTACGTTGCCCGCAATGTAATAACGACAATACGTGCATGACCTTTTGTTTTTTCCACTGTAGTTATGTATAGTTAATAATGTTACTATTTATGTAAGGTCATATAACGGTATACGTATGTATAAGTATACGAAACTTGCACGATTCAAGCGTCGATCTTGTCGTAGTACAATTTTATTTAATTTAATTTAGTATTTATTTGAACTCGATTACATTCATAATCACTACATCGTCGTTATTTTCGCAGAACCTACTATTTTCGCAAAGAGAAGGGAACTTTAGAATGATACATATCATTTCAACTTTTGTATCCGGTCTCCGGAAAAGTTATAGTTAAAAAAAGAGAGAGAAAGAGGTAAACAATAGACGAATCAATATCGAGGTTTACACGTCAGAGATATAAATATTTCTTTTACGAGTCTTTACATGAGAGACAAAAATAAATGTTTAGTGACAAGAATAAATTACTACTATTAAAATTATTTACAATAATAGGAAATAAAAGTAAGTATACATGCTGCATTTTGTATGAAACTAGTCTAAGCGTGAAAGGGAGAAAATGCTATAGACTTCTATCTGTACATACAGTAACTTTCGAGTAACAATAGTCATAACAATTCTATTGAACAAACGCGCGATTATGGAAATCAGAATGATATTGTAAGGTAGAGGTAATTATTTCATTTACTTTCCTAGTAATTGTTATTTTATTATCTGATTTTGCCTGGATTAACATTCCAAAATAGCGTAAATGCGTTTTCTTGCACGTGTCCTTATTGTTAAGCTACTCTGCAACAATTTCAATTCATCTGGTTCTACTGACACCATATTCCAACAATTCTACTAACCCACATATATATTAAAAGCTTTCACTATTTTAGTTTTATATGTAGTTTTGTCGCCGATAATAAGGTATATTTTTATTTTCATGGAACATTAATCATAAAAATGTAGCAGAATAGATTGTGTAAATTATACGGTAGGTGCGAGATATAGTCCCATTTAGTTACACAATTTGCACTTTATTTTGTTTGTAGTAAAACAAACGTTACTAAAAGCCATAGATGATGGTATTAAGGCACTACTTAAAAATGCAATTCCATTGATGTGTTAAGTTCAATTTATTAAAATTATTAACGAGTAATATGTACACGATTTCAAGCAAAGTTTATGGTCACGTTTGACTTATGCTCTATCTAACGAATAACCGCTTGTATTGGGAAATGGAAGACTTTATTTCTGTTCTGTAAATACTGAAAGCAACAGTCGAAATCGTCTAACAGAATCATGTAAAGTCTTGGGCTACATATAAACCATTGTATACCCTGTAATTTCATTCGAATGAAATAAAGAAAGATATCACGTTTCCATGTAAAATATTTAATATTAAAAAGTTCACAACTTTTATATCATACTACATATAAACCATTGTATACCCTGTAATTTCATTCGAATGAAATAAAGAAAGATATCACGTTTCCATGTAAAATATTTAATATTAAAAAGTTCACAACTTTTATATCATATATTATATCATATAATGTGTACATGTTTACTTGTATTAGGATAAAATATATTAATAATATTACATCTGTTTAAATTTTGTATCGATTTTATTTGTTCAAAGTTTTTGCACCACTGCGAACTTAACTATACAGTTTCAGTCTTAGATAGGTTATGATAACATGAATAATAAGAATATTTCATATTCGCAATACAAGAAAAAATTAAATTAAATTAAATTCAATAATTATTCAAATGAGAGATGGAAAATAACAAACTTTTATTGATTTATTTAGATTACTTAAAATACGGTCTAGGCTTGAAGTATTTAATAATTTCATTTCAATCATGTTATGTTAAAAATATAAAATAAAAATATAAATAGAAATAAAAAGAGGTAGTTAGCTATCAATATGATTTAAACAAATAAGACTTATGCAATAACCTTTTCAAGCCTATACTGCAAACTTTGTTAGAAGCAGGAAGAATGATATGTAAATTCATACTGTATGTATGAACGCTGTTGTAACACGCTCACACATTACCTACTTCTTTTTCTTTCTTCCTTTCTCATTAATATAAAATATAAAATTTAATTAAAATAAATGTTGCCATACTTTATGGCATAGGGGCGGCTGCGGCCGCTGCCACGGCCACGGCCACGGCCACGACCGCGGCCGCGGCTGTTCCATTCTTGGTTGCGCCCGCGCCCTGCACGATGCCATCTTGCTGTAAAAAAAAAAGAACATAAGTATTGTACGATTGTACGAAACAAAACACGGTAGTCTCGCGTCAAGTATAAAATAAAAAAGCGTGACTAGAACCGCGCACGCGAGATCGGCCGTGTAGTTCATGCAACAACAAATTTTATACTTACGTTTAGACGGTTGAGACTTAACCACCACCATCGTTGATGGTGATGCCGATTGCGGCAGTGACGGCGACGGAGGCAAGGATAACGGCGGCGATGACGACGGCGGTGGCGACGGCGGTGGCGGCGGCGGTGGCGGTGGCGGTGGCGGAAGGAACGGGAATGGAAGTACTGTGCCTTGAGCCGACGCCGCGGACTCGTCCTCCGATACTTTCGCGTTGGCCATTGCCTCGGCCAAGATTCGATCTTGAGTCCTGTAAAAATGTTAATTTCATTAATTACCTTAGTTACATTAGTCACGAGACACAGTACTTACGTATTGTTGTTGTCGACCATCGCGAACGTTGGTGTTGTCGATGTCGACATGACACTGAGTTGATTGGTTTTTGTTTTTACGGTAGTGTTTCGCGCCGTGAACGCACAGCGACACCGTGTCTTTTTATCGACCTAAATCCTCACAAAGTCGATAACAAAGACATCTATAGGGAATAAAATCGTTATCTGTAGTAGGATTTATCCAGACCGGCGGAGTGACGGAGGCAGCACCTACCTCTATATCGTTCTGTCCTTTAGAAGATGCGGACAACTCCACTCACAGATATGTCTATGGTTACAGTCGTTTCGTTGTGTTGACATCGTGGGATTGCCATAGAATTATCGTAATCGTAGGATTGTCGTGGGATTGTGTGCTGCGAGTTCAATTGTAAGTAAGATTGTGTGAAACGAGAAATATATAAACTATTCCCCAGCGAGAATATGTAGATAATAAGAATTAAAGCTACGGTCAAGCGACCACTGTAAGTGCTTCGAACTATTCTTCCTCCTTCTTTAACTAAAGATAGAATGAGAAGAGAAACGGTTCAAAGCATTTATAGCAGCAACATTTTAACCGCAATAATTATAAAGAAATATTTACTATTGTCTAACGACTTTACGTTTGATTGCGATGCGTCTTGTACAACAATTAATTATTAATTATATCTGCAGATAAGTTTTTGATTGATTTCGTCGTGGGATCGTCGTGGGATCGTAGGATCATCGTGAGATTAGCATATGTGCTGCGAATTCTATTGTGAGTAAGTATAACTATTCCCCAGCGAAAAATGAATCGATGTTTTGATGTGACGATTTCAATGTTGATTCGGCATCGTTGAATGTCCATCGTCGAGTTGTTTCTCGCTAGGTCTGGGGCCGTATTCTCGAAAAATATCGCATGCGATATTTCATGAATATCACTAGAATATTAAGTATAATATTCTGGTGACATTCATAAAATATCGCATGCGATATTTTTCGAGAATAAGGCTCCTGGTTTGTCATAAATAAAAATAATTATCTACATTTAGATTATATGTAGATTAATAAAAAATATAAAAAATAAGGTTAAGGCTACGATTAAGCGGCCGCTGCAAATGCTTCGAAATA
>NW_011965444.1:0-6657 GCF_000949405.1 Vollenhovia emeryi
CAGTGCCGACCGGGCGAAAGTCGGGATCGCCAATAAGAAGGAGAAAACGGGAGAGAGAGATAAGAATCAAGGGTCGGGTCTCGCAGGGACAAATGGAGAACGCGTCACGTGCATCGATCCTCGTCGCGCGCACCACGGCCCTTCTTTAACGAGCTCTCATTATCGCTAGATTATCGTACAAGAGGATTTGACGTCGTAACAGGCAGCGATGAATCCATTGACCACGCCGACGAACTAATGACGGCCCCGCCATTCATCGGCAATCGACGGCGTGCGAGCGCGTAGGTGCCGCGCCGCTTCGCGACCCCACGGCTTTGTCTCTCGATTCTCACCGCGCGTTCAACGCTAAACGCGCCTCCGCCCGCCTCTCGTCTCACGCTGATCTCGCTTGATCTCACGAGCGCGTGCCCACCGGACGAGTTACAGTAGAACTCAAGGACCGATTTATCGTCGCGGTCGCTGCAACTGCCCGAGTCGAATATTTTAGCCTCAGTTTAGCCTCGTATAATTTTTAAGTCGGGAGCAACGAGGCCGAACTAAGTGGGTCGGAGAAAATATATTGAATTTTCAATCAAACCAAGGGTTAGAATGAGGTTAAACCATTTTTTTACTCACCTGTGAGCCTCAAATTGGAGTTTCAAACCGACTCCGAGGCCCAAATGAAGACAGAATAGAATAATTGGGGTTCATTCCGGGACCAAATACTCAACTCGGGTGCGCTGAAAATCTTCGGGGAGGCCTTCGCGAGTGGAGCGAACCGTGATTTTTCGAGTGAAAACTCCGAACGAGTAGTAATGGCTTTTGACTTGTCCAACGATGCGTATTTATGTCGCGGCATTATCTGACCCTTGCATCGTATTTCATCGATCACGGTCTTTGTGCCGCATGGATAAAACTGGGGATTGTATGACCGCATTTATAGCGGTGCGTGCGCGATGCTGTATGAAAATGAGAACGTAGGCCTTTGGTTAACCTAATCTCACGTTCATAATCGTTAAACGTGTCTGTGTCGCAGCCGATTCTCGTTCCACGAACGCGCACCTTCATACGCGATCAGGCTGGTATTTTGACGCCGCAAATGGAGCGTTAAACGGAGACGAGAGTGCCCAGGTTTCTCAAGGATATGTCGCGGGTTTTTCTTTTCCCTTTCATCCCGTCGAAGCTCGGCTGTCGCGACGAGCGACCGAGGTTCGCGCGCAGCTGCCGCGAGGCGCGTCCGCACGCATTCGTGCATGCACGCGCGTCGTGTCCCTGGCCGTCGTATCAGACGTCGCGCGACACGGCCGTCCTTGCGCCGATTTAACACCCGATGAGCATACGAACGTAACGCCCGGATAATCGATCGCCGGATCGTCGCGCGGCTTGTTACGACGTCAGGTCGCGGGAAACGCTCGACGCCGTCGAGCTCGGGCTTCTCTGGGAACTGCTCTCGGGGTCACGGATGATCTTCGGGTAATAAACGAATTGAACGCCTCGATATATAAATCCGGCGAGCGTGCACACTTGGTTCAATAAAATTATCTGTCATCTAGCAATCAATAAATTGTAGCGCCGCATGAATTGCCGTGGGAATAAAACCGGGGCGAGGTTGAACGTAATGAGATTTAAGCAGCGCGCGGGATTCAGGTAAACGTTGCTCGAATTATAAATCATTTTCGCGCACGGGCTTAATGTTCCGCGCTAGAAAAATGCTCGCGAAGCATCGCTAAATGAAGAGTGATACGCGCTGATTCGCGGCTCGTCGTGATTGACGAACCGTGGCCGACCGTCGAAAGCAATAACGCACTCCCGTAATGTCGGCGAAGAGCCCGGCGTCTGTGCACCGAGGCGCCCGATTAATTTCCGACTGTGTTGAGGTAAAATTGCAATTTCGCATTTCCTTTTTCAAGTCACCCACTTATCCCCGTCGATAGTCTCGAGTAAACCCGCGAAAGTCGACTCTTGATACGCGTGGCCATTTAAGGGGATCCTAAAGCCATCTGTTTTATCGACGTCCTTTGTTAGAAGTAATCTTTTAATTAGCTTTATAGAAATGCAAAACTCTTTCACGGAACTAAAGTACGTAAGCAAAATCTAGAGTATGCTGGTCGACTTTATATAAAAAACGAACAAAATTTTTACTAATTTTTGGTACACTTGACGACAATATTTGTTTAATATAAGAATTCTACGATAAATATGTGCAAAATGAGACCATATACTGTAGGGACAACATATAAGAACAATATCGTGCAATTAGGACTAAGATTAATAGCTTAGAAAAAAAGATTACTTCTAATAAATGCAAGTCCAGAAATCCAAGTCTAGAAGAAGTAGAAATAGTTGCAGGCTTTTTCGAGAGAGGTCGCTGCCAAACATCTGTCAGATTGTCAGTAAAGCCATGGTTTGACGACGCTAGAATTCGATGGAAAATCTCGGTCTGGGCAATGTGTGGCTAATAAAATTGCTGCTTTTTCATAAAAGTTGCAGATTGATTGGCTGTAAATTTCTCGGACCGAGTAGAACTTGGAATTAAAAATGTCGGTAATTGACGTTTATAATTCCGTCTCCTATCTTATCGACACTGATCAAGTTCGCCAGCGGCTTTAGGATCCCCTTAACGGGTAATTTATGAAAGTGGGATCGCTCTTCGCGCCGGCTCTCCGCTCACGAGTTATGAATTCCGGGAGTTCGCTTAACTCCCGATATCGCGGACGCGCCGTTGAGTTCTTTATAGGGATATCTGACTCCGATAAAGCGCGGATATCTCGTAAAAGATGCACCACGCGCGCACGATACATATTGCATTTTGGAGGGGGGGGGGGGGAGGACGCGCGCACACCGGTTTTGCGAAACCCCCTCTCGCATATAAATCTCCGTTCGCTATTTATCGAGATTTATTCAGCCAAACACTCGGCTCGTCGTCGCCGCCGCTCGCGATATGGCCCGCCGGAGTATCCAAAGCGGAATTTCCGCCAGTCTCCCGCCGCCACCGATCTTTGTCTACATCGACGGCCATAAGTTACGCGTACGCGTTTTGCAAAGCGAATTCTACGACGGCCAATGAAATATGCAGGCACGAGCGCGCGGCTCCTTCGATGCGCTTCCTCTCCCGATTGGGGGTTTTCGTGACTTATCACGGCGAATAGAGTCGAGTATCTCTGATTTATTCGTGCGAGTACGATACTTGGCGATAAACGGTGCTTCTGATCTTCTTTGCGCGGAAGAGCGGAATTAGAAAAAGGAATACAAAGCAAAATTATCCCCGCTGTTAATTTAGTTATTAAATTCCTTGAAAAAGGACCACAACCCGCATGGTCGGAAAGGTCGGAATTGAACAAATAAACTAACTGCCAGCTTAATGTCGTCTAACAATTCTTTTTATATTCTTCCTCGTGTATTAGGCTTAAAGCCTGTTTTATCCAGATCGTTCTGGTACTTTGAGCATTTGGTTTTACGTCATCTTCGGTAGGCTGCTAACCTTGCTGAAGGAAACCTCCCATCTAGAAGGCTGTACCCCTAAAGGAGTGTGTGTGGCAAGATACTCCTCTCGGTGGTTGCCACTTCCCTTCGGGAGATTCCGAAAAAACAACCAACGGTGTCCGTGGGAATTTTAACTCGGATCTTTTCGTTCATTTGTTTACTGAGCGGCGCAATTTCCCTGCGCCACACTCGCCACTCAATTCTTTTTATCGATAAAGCAAAATACCCACAGGAAAGTTTTGTAATAAATGAGGAAGCGAGAAAGAAACGGAGAATAATCTCTCTTCTCTTTTTTTTACATCCCATGTAAAAAAATGCGCCGGGGAAACTATCAATATGTATAATCCCCGTGTTCCTTTTCTCTTCGTATTATCTCACGCATTCCCACGCGAAGTAGATGGAAAAGTTTCATTGCCGTTTCAATTCGCGCGGCGCGCACCGCGGTGCGTGGATGAGAAAATAAAACCGGCTCTTTATTCCGTGCCACATTCAACATCTCGATGGATGTTAAACCGTGCGTTCCGCCGATCGCCACGTCGAGCAGCGGCGGAATTTCTCTCCCAGGTACGAACGAGTAACGAGCTGCAACTTGACTCGGGCTGCGCACGCCCTCCCCGCCCTCCGCCCGCGCCTAATGTATGTAACGTCAGGTCCATCGTTATACTCGCGAGGGATCATTAGTGCGAGAAGAAGGCGAGAA
Source organism: Vollenhovia emeryi (assembly GCF_000949405.1). Classification (NCBI taxonomy): domain Eukaryota; kingdom Metazoa; phylum Arthropoda; class Insecta; order Hymenoptera; family Formicidae; genus Vollenhovia; species Vollenhovia emeryi. The sequence goes on from NW_011965444.1 coordinate 4,163, forward strand.
GTGCGCGAGTTTGTACAACTTGGGGCGAATTTACGCGTTTCACTATTGGCAACTGTGCTGAATAAATTATTTAACACGCGGGAGGGACGAGCGAATCGTGTAAACGACGTTTCCGCAAAAGTAGCGGCGTCGTATTTTCTGCTCTCGCGCCTTATAAAATATGTAAAACAGCACTTCCTCTCCTCGCGTCTGCGGATCGTTTAAATACTTCGAGATCTATTTTCGCTAAGTAAGAATCTTACATTCAAAGATTTTACATTCTTTCTGCGCGACTCTATGGAAAAACGTTAGTTTATTTAGAGAACTGGTGGATTTCCGTTCGGTAAAAAGCGAGTCTGCGAAAGGAGGAACGAGACTCTACTGTTCTTACAAGTTTACGAAGAGACATATCGACTGATCTCCTTCGCAAGATCGTACCTCGATTTCCGATTTTTCTGTTTAAGCGCTAATTTTGCTCCTAAACGAATGGTCCTAAAACGAGGTACCTTGCGAAAGAGATCAGTCGATATCTATAGAGGAAAGTCCTCTATCATGAGACAGGCTTCTAATATGAGGTAGTAGGTTTTCAACGTCCAAACTCAATGACAAATCTGTTTTCGCAACGATTACGCGATCTAACCATCAATCTTCCATTAAACAGATTTCGCTCCAAGGGCAATAAATTCACGGTGGTATTAACAGATGCACTGAGAAAAATTTCCATCGGATAAACCAATCGGTGTTTCCGATGGTTAAATTTCCCGATTAAATTATGGATGTATCCGATGAAACTTGACTGAAAAACCGATCATATTTTTCATCGGATACACAACTCGGATATTTAAAGGACTAAGAGCCGTGACGGGGTGTCAGTGTCTAAATATTTCATAGTTTTAAATTCATTGCGGGAAATATTACCTCAGCCAGGGCTTGAACCTGGACCTCGTACCAGGCGGGCGTCTCAACCAATTCGACCACCGAGGCATATGCGTTTCGGATGTATCCGTTTGTTATTATGCAATTGGATTATCCGATCATGTATATTTAATCGAATATTTTTCTCGATGTATAGACTCGTTACACCTTCACTGGGAAAAATTTTCATCGGATAAACCAATCAAATAATGTGTCCGATGGTTAATTTTTCCGATTGCGTTTTCCGATTAAATCATGGATACATCCGATGAAATTTGATTGAAAAACCGATCACATTTTCCATCGGATATACAATTCAATTGGATATATCTGTTAGTTATATATGTAATTGGATTATCCGATTATATTTAATCGGACATTTTTCCCAGTGTTCAAGTGTGTCTTAATAAAACCGCTGAAGGGAGGATACGTATCCTCCCACATTATTTAAAAATCAACTCGCTGAAAAATAGCGTGTCTATACAACAGCAGACTTCCCAAGGATACGTCGTCGAGTTGCGAGAAATATGTCGAGAGCAGTCGCGCTTTTCGTTCGCGCTTAACGGCCCCGTCACGTCTGATATCTCCAGCATACGCGCGGTATGATGGATAGGAGAGCACACGATTAGCAGTTCGCTGTCGCCTTCTCGAACGAGAACGTCCTTAATTAGACAGAACCAGGTCGCCAAACAGATAGGAATATCCCGCATCGATCGAGAGATTCCGACTCTAGACACGTTTCCTTTTTTTTTCAAGGCAAAGTTTATAATTTAAAATTTTACAACAGACGGATCTCTTTCGGGATCTACGCACGTATCTCTCGAGTCGATTTATTTTAACATGTTTATTTAATGAGATACGTGTCGCGAGAGATGTCTTGACACGTGATTAGCGATACGATCTCCCTGCCAGTTTCTTGTCGCCTTGGATACACGGTAATGAACTGTAAAAAGCAAACTGTTGTAAATATAACGTGCGTTAATATTAAAAATATTTTCATTACAAAGAAGAGGAGCAGTTGAAGTTAAATTGAAGGAACGGAGGATGCATCCAGAGAAAGTTTGGCCGTGTTTAGGGTTAAGTGTTCTCGATTTCCTTCCTTCCGTCTATTCGATTCAAATTCTTCCACGGAGAGTCGCTCTCGGGGAGCGGAACTTTCAAGTTGCCGCTCCCCCTTGAAAAATCTGCATTCGCCCCAGTTTTATTATCGATAGATCCGTTTCGTCGAGGGGTAAAATTCTAATGTAGCGTCCCGTCGAGTCAGTCTCAATTTTTAGGCGGTCACCGACCGGGGGAATTTTATCGGGAATCGTTTTCGGAGAATAAAACTTTTGACCGGATTCTCATTAACAGCCCTTCCTGCAGCCAAGTTTTACTTTCGTGAATCACCGTCGAACGATAAAACTCTCAAGTGTAGATTAAGGGAGTTCTCTCGGTACGTAGCTAGTCAAACGTATGTATTCTCGTATTTGATTCACTCGGTACTTTGATGTGGCAACATCGCGTAAACATTTGATTGCACATTCAATGTATAAGCGAACTTCGCACGCTTCTTGTGTCATTGTGTGTACAAAGTCAAAGCAGGAGCAGATCGAATCTCC
>NW_011965445.1:0-2172 GCF_000949405.1 Vollenhovia emeryi
GGATTTGCGGAATAGGTAAAGCGGCATTAAATCTGGCTGTGAGCTTTTTCTTTGCTTTATCATGGGCTGTCTTGCTATAAAAAAAACGGAAATTGTTTGAAAATTCTTGCTGGCCCAGTTGTAAAGCGCTGATGGCGTTAATATGGCTTCGGTTGGCTTGGCCAGCAGACTCGCTCTCGTCGCTTCTCGTTTGAACGTGGCACCAATTCCGTCGCAGGCATTTTTTCCATGAGCCGTAGCGTGATAATGCCATTCAGCTGGAATCCCAAAGTCACGTTCGTGGTGTATTAGATTACTTACAGCAAACTTGTTTTTAAAATGCTGCTTAGCACCATCACTGAAGTAAATTACTTTATTTACTTTCAGACATTTCGTCAACTCAGGGATCAGATTGCCCTGAATGGTATAAACAGCGGCAGTGTCGTGCTGAGTGCTGTCCGATAAAAAGATCAAACTTCGATGACGTATCTCATTTTGTTCTTTATAATAATAGACGACAGGAAAAACAGAGCACTGATCATTATTGAAATGAAAAGCCTGCGATGCGTCTTGGGCCACGCATTTGTAATTTTCCGAAAAATCTAACGTAACGAGAACTACGTTATCACGTAAGCCATTCTTAAGACTTTGAAAGTATTCAGACTGCTGTTTCGATATTAATGAATGGGGTTTCAATACTGTTAGCCGATCAACAGAGATAAAGCCTCGTTCTCTGCCTTAACCTTACTTTTTTCGGCGTGAAAGTGTGAAAATATGAGATTAATATGCCGAAAATGCCTAGTGATCTCGCATTCACTCGACACAACCGTAATTGGATGAACAAAGTCACGTGAGATGAAAAAGTGAAAAGCGAGTGAGCTCACCCAAAAACCGTAATTGACCCCCAGCCCACGAGGTTATCTGTCACATTGTGCTGGCCCTTACTACATCAACGTTACGCATACGCTTTCTACCAACGTTACGCATTTGCGATCGCCATATTACATAGTTTTCGGGGACACATTTTATGTACAAAATAAGTAGGAATTAACGATCTAGTTATAGTATAGATATCTGTGGACCCAACCACCAACACTGGCGTCCGCTTAGTGAGAGTCAACCTTCTGTCACTATAATATAATAGAACGGAGGATGGCCTATTCAGGTGGCGACACAGAGTCGCCGTAGGTCGCTGGGTGAGCAGCGACAAACGAGATGGGGCTTCTGTGGGGTTCATACCCTGCGGGGACCAAATTTTATTGTCTGGTGGACTCCCTGGTAATCAGCCGGGAAGGAACTATCGACCTCTCCTGAGGTGCACCCCCCATGTGGGCCACCTTGTCGTGGTGGGGGGCTTAAGGCGGGCACCTCGGAGTCTATGGGGGCGGGGGGGGAATCCGCCGAAATAAGAGCCCACTGGGCCGAGCACGGCCAGGGACGGAGGGCGAGTCCTTGCTTCGGTGTCTGGGGGACGTCCTTTTCAGGACGTGCAACCTGGCACGGGGACCGACCTGCCCTGCCGGGATGGACGGGTTCACCGGGGTCGTTCGGATGTTTTCCGAGGCGGGACCCGGTGGCTCGGGACCCTCCGGAGCCGCTGGGACATATCCCAGGCAGGGTCCGGGGGTCCGCTGGCGGGGGGCTGTCGTGGTAGTAACCCGGACCTGGCAGTCTCTCGGACGAGGGGGACGTCGGGGGTTGCTTGGACATTTTCCGAGGTCTGGGCCCCGTCGTCTCCCGTGTCGGGGGGTCCTCGCGATAGCCCACGCGTTCTAGCGTCGAATGCTCCCTGGCGGAGGAAGTGCGTGTGCTGGCTGCCACGGTGGGCGGAGCGAAGGGGAGCTGGCTACTTCCGACGCACACTGGTCCGAAAAGACGATTTGCTGCTCAAAATTCAATAACTTTTGAACCGGTAGTAGTGTTAACATGAAAATTGGTACACAAAATCAGGAATACATTCTTCATTGAATAATAGATAAAAAAGAAATATTTGTATTGTCGGGAACAGAGGGCGCTATCGCTAAACGTAAAAGAGTAAATTGTACAAGTATCTGTAAGTTAGGACTTTACCTTGATTAACAGATGTTAACAAATATAAATACGACGAACTAAATCTAAACATGTTAACATATACAGGGTGGGCCATTTTAATTTATACAGTCGATTTTTTAAAAAACTAAAAGAGATATGAAA
>NW_011965445.1:2814-6659 GCF_000949405.1 Vollenhovia emeryi
GTTACTAAAATAAATAATGAATAAAATAATAAATGTTAAATACAACAACAATAATAATAAAATTTTATACAATTTTTGTTATTTTATGATTTTTATTATCTGCATATCACAAAAGATACTTAACAGTTTAATGAACAACTTATACAGGGTGTCGGATTCGATTTGGACGACTCCAAAGATTATAGTAGATTGGGTCAAACTGTGAAGAAAAGTTATATCATTTTACAAAATCCGTAATTATTATCGCGTAATTAAGAAAAACGTCTGAGCCAATAAGTGCACGGAGGAGCGGAAGGCCGGACTCGGCAGACATGCAAAATGGTGTATTTGTTGACATCTCTCAAGATCCGATAGCGAGAGGTGGAGTCACGCATCCACGGTCTTACATACAGGTCCTTCAACTCAGCCAAATTTTAGTAGTGGGGGTAGGTCGAATTTTTAAGCCAAAAATCGTTCGTCTCTTGGCCACGAGAGTCGCTACGATATTGTAGTACAGCGGTAGTAGGACCGAGACACAGATATAGAAACCGTGATTTCTATATCTGTGTTTCTGTCCTACTACCGCTGTACTACAGTATCGCAACGACCCTCGTGGCCAAGAGACGAACGATTTTTGGCTTAAAAATTCGACCTACCCCCACCATATGAGTTGCAAGACCTGTATGTAAGACCGTGCACGCATCGATCGATGAGAGACGGCGGCGAGCGGGGAGCGGTGAGCGGGCGAACGGCGCGCAGCGAGCGAACGCGCGACATATGACACCACGCCGAAAAAATTTTTCTGGTGGTAGGAGAATAATACACCATTTTGCATGTCTGCCGAGTCCGGCCTTCAGTTCCTCCGTGCACTTATTGGCTCAGACATTTTTCTTAATTACGCGATAATAATTACGGATTTTGTAAAATGGTATATAACTTTTCTTCTCAGCTTGACCCAATCTACTATAATCTTTGGAGTCGTCCAAATCGAATCCGACACCCTGTATACAGGAATAAAATGGGATTAAATATGGCAAACTCGAACACAGTGATAAAAATACTATCCGAAGGTTTTTGGCAATTATTGTTACGAAACTGCAGGAAATCCAAATCTGACTAAATGCAATTTACCTGATGTGTAAATAGTTACATTAATAATTCCGTTACTTCTTCAGGTAAATCTAAAGTAGTTTTATCGACTTGATGTCTTATAGAAGAAATATATGGATCTGATGTAAATAAGAGTCTATTAAAAACATCTCGATTTGTAGCTTCCCGTGAGCATTTACGAGCATGATAATACCTGTAGTTTTTATAGTCTGTGTTTCTCGCTTCTTGAGCGTCTTCGGACAGTTGACCTATTGGTAAAACCGCAAATTTTATAATATTTTCTCCGTGTATCAAAATTTTATGCACAGAAGCAGGTATGTAGTACCAGTGGTATTTATCGACATAAAACTCTGCAGTCTCATAACAATATTTGCCAAATTTTTCAGGATTAATTGCTCTTCCACAAGCCATAGTGTGAAGTATTACAGAAAATCGTCGAATCAGTACTTCGTTCACCCCAGTAATATCTGCTGTTAGCACTGAATTTGCAAAAAACCTTCTGGCAGTGTTCCCATCATTGGTGTTTCCAGATCCTTGAGTTGGTTTGTCAACGATTAATCCTATTTCATTTCTAAAGCATATTTGTACATTCTTCTTTTTTTCTGCCTTTTCAATTTTTTGCTCTGGTGTTGTAGCTGCCCTTTTCGTAAACGACAAATCATAAGAAATATGTAAAACCAACTCCATAAACCTTATCCATGCATGTAGAGAAGATAATCCAAACTTATAAGTTTCTTCTCTTTCTTCTCGAACTCTTACGCGACTTAAATCGTTCATTTCTTTCGGTTTAGCTAAACATACAACGCAAGTAGAAGTGGATGGGGTGTTTGTTAAAGTTTTACATACATTTCCGTCTACCATAGTAAAAAATAATTGATGCGTAACATAAATAATTTTTCCCTGAATATTTATCATTGTTGGATTTAGATTGGACATTTGAGCTTCTATATGACTAACAACGCTTTTAGTTTTCTCAGATGTTTCTTGTGCAAATTCTATAATTATTGCTTGACAGTACCGGGTGGACGAGGGACGTTGATTTTGCCACAAAATTTGTTGAGACTCATTGGAAACCAACAAACGCAATGGAACTAAAGAAGCGATAAATAAATGGGAATCGGAAATGCCTTCTTGTTCTCCAGGAAGTATTTGTTTGTACTGACTCTGACCGGATGATCCATCACAACCCCACTTTGACATTAAGACGAGATTACAATTATGTAAATGATTTAATTCTTCAACAGATTTTATCTCTAAAATTCTACGTCCAGTGTGATCAAGAAGGCTTTGTAGTTTGACACCAGCACTTATAGGTTTACAGTCATTGAATCAGGCTCAGGATAGCAATATTTTTTGGCATGTACGATTTGGTAATAAGATGGAAATATTTTGCAATTTCTTGAAATTGTGTGTTCACACAATAAATTATATTGAAATTTAGACAAACCTAAATCAGCAATTAATGCTACAGCTTCATCGTTAGAAAAAATATTAGAGGTATTCTCGTTCAAAAGAAGTTTACAAATTTTGTCCTTTACATTAGTTGGAGATAAGGCCAACTTTTCCACTATAAGTGCATCTTCATGTTTATTACGTGCTCGTAAACTTTGTAGATAAGCATGCCTGATTTGATTAAAACCGAATTTTTTGAGTAATTGCGTTGAATTGCGTCTTTTTGTACATTTACTAGAAGTGAAGAATGTTTTGGCTGGACGACCTATTTTTGAATTAGCTGATTTAGAAGACTGTTGACCAAAAGTCTTACATGTAAGATCAACCTTATAGTAGGTGTCTAACCATTTCGAATTTATCTTTAGGAACTCTTTTTTCTTCCTCCAAGATTTATTCCACCTAGTCTTAAATGAATGGACAAGGGATTTTTGTATGTTAAGTATTATAAATTCAAAATGTTTTACCAACTCAGGAAAATTATTTTTTTTAAATTCTAATATTTTTAATCTATCAGAGCCATGGTCAATAAAAAAGGAGCACACATCACGAATTCTGACAGCAAATTTTGCCATTTTGAATAATGCGTATGCGAGCCACGAGAGAAACTTCGGTGAATGCGCGTGTACAACGACACGAGTCTTTTCTTAGCAAACGTCACTTTTAATGAAACCACAATGTAGAAAGCAGCACATTGATAGGCCAACAGTATTCGCTGCTTCGTGCTGTTATTAAGTATACTATACGGTAAATGTGCATAAAAAGACCCCACCTTCCGATGACCTTGATCTTGACATATGTTGTCAAGGTCACCCTCCTGAGTAACTCTTAGAAGTTTTTAGCCGGCGGTCGTTATTCGTTAGAAAGTTATTAACAAAAAAAGTTTGGAATTGGTAATTCTTCAGTATAGCTGCTCCACCTCCAAAATCAATCAAATTGGTCTCATTCAACGCGTTTTTCAACGAGAAACAACTTTTTCCTCACAATCAGACAAAATCGTTGCTCTGCCCTGCGAAGCGAGATATTAATTGTTAAAGTTGACAACTTTTAGAGTTAGTTCACGATATCATGTACGTTTAGGATGGCCTCACGTGGAAAGTTTCTGACACCATATACAATTCAAAGAATGTATAAGTGTCTTTGAATAATAGTTTTCGAAAAAAATGATGGAGTCTAAATCTTGTATCTTTTTAACGAATCAGTTGCAAGTGTCTTTAGCACGGCGCGCTGCGCGCGCCCGCCCCCCTGCCGCCGCTTCCCCCCCGCCCCCCCCCCCCCCCGTCTTGTGTGTCATCTTTATGTGTGTA
>NW_011965446.1:0-6660 GCF_000949405.1 Vollenhovia emeryi
ACACGCTTCAATGCTGAAGAAGCAATGTGCAAATTTCTAATTTGCACACTTTCAAGAAACATCGAAAAAAATTAGATTTCGCTCATAAAGCTTCCTCCATGAGGAAGCCATGTGCAAATTTTATATATGTATGTATGTATGTATGTATGTATGTATGTATGTATGTATGTATGTATCCATATAAGTTTACTCTAAATAACTTTTTAAATATGTAAGATGGAAAAAAATGTTAAACATGAAAGTTGTACGGTTTCAAGTAATGCATTACATAGTAATATAAATATGACCTTGAACAGCTACCTCAAGGTCATGTAAAGATGACCTTGAAATTTTTTAATGGAACCCCTTTTTTTTAATGCATATTCTTATAGCTTACCTCAAGAGCTTTCCAAAACACTATAATACATTATATTTTCGTTAGGTACTTTCGGAGTTATGTGCTTTTGAAAGTTACATTATTCTCGGAAATCGCATTATTTAAGGTTGAGTTTTTGAATATGATATTGAATATGATTGTTATGATGATAAATTTTTTGAGAAATGTCTGTGGTTGCTGTACTAACTATCGCAAATTATCTTTAATAATGATTTCCAAAAATTTCAAATGTCTATAACTCAAGAACTAATTAATCATATTTTAATGAATCATATATGACATTTTGATAGAAAAAACTGAAGAACAATATAATATATAATTAGAAAAAAGTAAAGTAAAGTAAAGTGTGCAAATTAGCTAATTTGCCTACTTTAATGATGAGGAAGAAATGTGAAAATTTCCAATTTGCACGCTTCAATGCTGAAGAAGCAATGTGCAAATTTCTAATTTGCACACTTTCAAGAAACATCGTGTTAGCGGATTACTTATGGCGAGATGATTTCTCTGTACATGCTCGAAGCCTAAATTAAAAATGTAACGGGCGGAATATCGCTCGTCATCGTTTGACGAGCGGCGAGGATGGTCGTTGCTTTCGGAGGTGTCCGCCCGAGTTTAAAACTGTAAACACCGGTGTTGTCAACAGCGTGATCAGCTGTTATGCGTGATTGGTCCGAGGGCACTTCCTCGAAAGAAAAGAAAAGGAGCACTGACTCAGCGAGAGATACAGTCAGTCGAAGTCGAAACCAGAAGCACGAGCTGAAAAAGGAATAGCGACGAGGCGACCCGCGAGAAACATTCTTACTACTTGTATAATTATTTTTGACGATCGCTGTGAAAATAAAGGCCTAAGTTCCGACTAGCCGAGTTTTGATAATTCCGAGCCAACAGAAAAATCAGAAGTGGGATTCTAAACCACCACGTCCACAAAGTGAAGAGGATAGTTCGAAGGCTGCGTGCAGGACTTGGAAACGTACGATATTCTGTGTGAATGTCGGGATTTTGATTTGGAACGCTAGAATCGAAACTGCGTGGGATTCTGTGTGAATTCCGGTATTTCGATCTGGACGTTTGGAATTGGAGACTGTGAAGTTGAGTCTTACAGCCATGACGTTTCAAGGAACTGATTTCACGATGTGCGAATTAAAGGAGGTTTTGACTGCGAAGGGGCTATCCACGAAAGGCGCCAAAGCAGATTTGATCCAGCGGTTAGGCGAGAAGATACCGAATATTTGGGCAATAATGGGTGAGCAACTGGGGAAAACTCCGCGATCGGAGGAGACGACGACGTTTGATCAAGATAGTGAAGACAATGACGAGAGAGTGGAAGAGGATACAGCGGAGGAGAACGCGGCAGGGCAGGAAAAAGATCGAAGCAATACTATACAGAGAGAGCTATCGTTGCTACAGAGAGAACGGGACCTGTTAGAGAGAGAAAGACAATTGTTGCAAAGAGAACGAGAAATGGCCCAGAATATGTTCCCGACGACTGGAGGCACGATTACGAACGGCAACGCAATTTCGACGACTGGAAGTGTCCGAGGGATAAAAGAATTACTGCCAGAATTTGACGCATCCGAGAACACCTTTTGGAGGTGGAAACAACAGTTAGAGTTACTTAGGAATACATATCGACTTGACGACAACGCAACGAGGATTTTAATTAGTTCACGCTTAAAGGGACGAGCACTTTCATGGTTTTATTCGAGGGCCGAGTACGTTACGATGGATATCAAGGATTTGTTGCAAGAAATGGGGCAAATGTTCGACCTTCGTCCGGGCAAGCTTAAACTCAGGAGAGAATTCGAAGCTCGCACTTGGAAAAGTGGCGAATCTTTCTGTGACTATTATCACGAGAAAAAAATCCTCGCAAACCGCATACCTATCGCGGAAGATGAACTGCTCGACTACATAATCGAAGGAGTCACCGACATCAATCTGCAGAATCAAGCCCGACTCACGAACTTTAAGACAGCAGCGGATCTGTTGGGAGCTTTCGAGAAGATCCAAGCGCCAAAGAAGAGGTTCGACGACAAATATAAAAGTGGCAGAACGAGCGGAGGTTCGCGACCCGAGACAAGAGAGAGAGCGGACAAGGTGTGCTACAAGTGTCGAAAGAGCGGACACCTTGCTGCGAACTGTGAGCAACCGACGGCGCCGAGACGCGCCTGTTATATCTGCGAGTCACCGGAGCACATGGCGAGAGAGTGTCCGAAGCGGAAGCAATTCCCGACCCGAGAAATAACCAAGGAATCAGCCGGGACCACATCCACGAACGTGGTGCAAGCAGTTCCGCTGGCCGAACCGTATATGGTCGATCTAAGCATCTCAACTTACGACAAGCACGGTAACTCTTGTAGATACATTAGTGACGCGATAATCGACTCGGGCTCTCCGATAAGTCTCGTCCGCGATAGTTTTATTTCTAGCGATGTGATTTTGCCAATGGGCGACAGTGATACTCGGTTTTGCGGAATTAATGGTTCGCGGCTTAGAATGACTGGCGTTTTTCAGGGTGAGATAAATGTCCAAAACGTGCGTTCGAGAATCAAATTTTATACGGTGCCGGAGGGCACGATGGCGTACAGGGTTTTGCTGGGCCGAGATTTTTTGACTTGTCCGTCCGTGCGCGTTACATTAGGAAAAACCGCCGAGATCGCCAATGCAAGCGAGGAAAGTGCGATAGGCGAAATTATGAATATAGATTGCGACGAGAATCTGCTTGCCGATCGGGATAAATTACAGATCAACCCGGCGATTGATGAGGCTGTAGCTGATAGAATTCGGGAAAATTACGAATCTTGCTATCTTAAGGGGCTCGAGAGCGAAAAAGGTGCGTCTGATTTTGAGATGGTTATTTCTCTGAGGCACGATCAACCAATTAGCGCGCGTCCGCGACGACTATCTTTCGCGGACAAAACAATTGCGTAAAATTTTGGACGACCTATTAGAAAAGGGGATTATTCGTCCTAGTAATTCCCCGTATGCTAGCCCTATAGTACTTGTGAGAAAGAAAACCGGCGATGTTCGATTGTGCATTGATTATCGCGAGTTGAACAAAATAACGACGCGTGATAATTTCCCAGCTCAATTGATCGATGATAACCTCGATTGCCTGAAAGATAAGGGACTGTTTTCCATTCTTGATTTAAAAGACGGTTTCCATCATGTGAAAATGCATGAAGAATCTATAAAGTTTACTTCGTTCGTGACACCACTGGGACAATACGAGTATCTCTATATGCCCTTTGGATTGACAAACGCACCGCGCGTGTTCCAGCGTTTTGTTAATAATGTATTTTCGCCATTAGTCAGAATGAGTAAGGTCCTACTTTATCTTGACGATATCTTGGTTGCCACGGAGAATATGGATGAGCACATCGAAATTCTATCAGAAGTATTTAGATTAGCTGGTAAGCATCGTCTACGGTTTCGTTTCGATAAATGTTATTTTGTTCAGACCGAGATCAAGTACTTGGGCTATCTGGTAAATAAGCACGGCATTCGACCCAGCGACGAAAACATCGAATCGGTGTTAGACTATCCGATTCCCCGTACCACGAAAGATGTACACCGATTCGTATGCTTGGCGAGTTATTTTCGTAGATTCGTTCCGGGATTTTCGGTATTGGCTAAACCATTATATGATTTAATTAAGAAACGGGCAACGTTTAAATTTGAGACTGCGGAAAATCAGGCATTTGAAGTCTTAAAACAATGTCTAGCAAGTAAACCGGTACTCGCGATTTATTCGCCGATTGCCGAGACTGAATTACATTGTGATGCGAGCGCGAGCGGTTTTGGTGGGATCTTGCTTCAGAGACAAGCAGACCGTACTTGGCGGCCAATTTCATTTTGGAGCCAACGGACAACACCCGCGGAATCGAGATACCACAGCTTCGAACTCGAATGTCTTGCTGTGGTATATGCGATCAAGCGATTCCATATTTATTTAGCGGGACAAAAATTTAAAATCATAACAGACTGCGATAGCTTTCGCCTTACTCTAGAAAAAAAGACATTAATCCTCGTATTTCGCGTTGGGCTTTATTCTTACAGAATTATGACTACGAAATTGTACATAGGCCGGGGAAGCGAATGAATCACGTGGATGCATTAAGCCGTTGCCACAGCATATTAGTACTCGAGGGTAGCACTTTCGAAAGGACATTATCTATTTGTCAGGACCGTGACGAAAAGATAGTAAAAATTCGCGACGAACTTGAAAAGGGAGATGTTCAATTTTATGAGTTGCGAGACGGCTTGGTCTACCGTAAGGACAAGCACAAGAAATTATTATTTTATGTACCAGGCGTTATGGAATCGAATGTGATTCGAACTTGTCACGATGATATTGGACACGTAGGTGTGGATAAAACTGTTAATAATATTCAAAAGGTTTATTGGTTTCCGAGCATGCGAGAAAAGGTAAAAGATTATGTTCTGAATTGCCTTCGATGTATAGAGTTTTCACCATCAAATGGCAAGGCCGAGGGAATGTTGCACTCTATTCCTAAAGGAAAGTTACCTTTTTTGACAATCCATATCGACCACGTTGGACCGTTGGAAAAAACCGGCGTGGGCTACCGACATTTGCTCGTGATTGTCGATGCGTTTACTAAATTCACGCGACTGTATCCGTGTAAAGCGACAACATCCGAAGAAGCGATAAAGCACTTGCGTGATTATTTCCGAGTTTATAGCAAACCGAAGCGTTTGATTTCAGATAGAGGCACATGTTTTACCTCGGATAAGTTCAAAGAATTCTTACAGGCCGAATTAATTAACCATGTACTTATCGCTGTGAGTACTCCGAGAGCTAACGGACAGGTCGAGCGTTACAATCGAGTTATAGTGCCCATGTTGGCTAAACTAAGCGAAGCACCTTCGAAATGGGATCGCATTTTAGCCGAAACCGAGTATTCGTTAAATAATACATTTTGTCGAACCACCGGTGAGACACCTTCGCGTTTATTATTTGGTGTCGAACAAAGAGGAAAACCTAACGATGTTTTGCGCGAATTCCTCAATAATAATGTCGATCACGAACGGGACCTCGAGGCAATGCGAGACAGAGCGCACGTAAATATTGAGGATTCGCAGCGGCGGAGCACGGAACGTTACAATTTGAGACGGAGAGCCGCTCGCGAATATGGGGTCGGCGATTACGTTGACATCCGTAACGTTGAAACGATGCCGGGAATAAATAAAAAACTGATACCTAAATTTAAAGGGCCATACGCGGTTCGAAAAGTTTTAGATAATGACCGATATGTAATCTCAGATGTCGACGGATTTCAATTGACGCAACGACCTTATAGTGGTATAGTGGCACCGGATCAAATGCGTCCTTATATTAAGTCGTGAGAATTATATTTGTAAGAATTTCGACGGCAATGTAATAGATTTAAATAACGATAGTCCGAGACAGCCTAAATGTCAGAATGGCCGAGCTGTTAGCGGATTACTTATGGCGAGATGATTTCTCTGTACATGCTCGAAGCCTAAATTAAAAATGTAACGGGCGGAATATCGCTCGTCATCGTTTGACGAGCGGCGAGGATGGTCGTTGCTTTCGGAGGTGTCCGCCCGAGTTTAAAACTGTAAACACCGGTGTTGTCAACAGCGTGATCAGCTGTTATGCGTGATTGGTCCGAGGGCACTTCCTCGAAAGAAAAGAAAAGGAGCACTGACTCAGCGAGAGATACAGTCAGTCGAAGTCGAGACCAGAAGCACGAGCTGAAAAAGGAATAGCGACGAGGCGACCCGCGAGAAACATTCTTACTACTTGTATAATTATTTTTGACGATCGCTGTGAAAATAAAGGCCTAAGTTCCGACTAGCCGAGTTTTGATAATTCCGAGCCAACAATCGAAAAAAATTAGATTTCGCTCATAAAGCTTCCTCCATGAGGAAGCCATGTGCAAATTTCTAATTTGCACACTTTACTTTACTTTACTTTTTTTTTATAAATTTTATTTTGGAAAATGACGTCTCACATAAATATGTAGAGTCAAACATGGAATTATTTTTAAATCCAAAATCGCGGGTATGACGATTCTTTCAAAATGTTATAAAAATTGGCACCGATTTCTTTAATCATTTTTGAAAAAATATTATGTAAATCACATAATTCATCTTGCAAGTAAAGATGTTGTGCGTCTGAGAAATCTGAGTTTCTCAGAACCAAAAACTTGCAAGATGAATTATGTGATTTGCATAATAATATCTTAAAAAAAAATGAGTAAAGAAACCGGTGCCGATTTTTATAAAATTTTGAAAGAATT
>NW_011965447.1:0-3488 GCF_000949405.1 Vollenhovia emeryi
TGTTCCGGATTCAATTATGAATCTCGGTCTGTTCGTCACCGGCGTGATGGCAGCATCAGCCGGGTCGGATCGTGCAGCGCCACAGGGGCGCTGCGCGCGCATGCCCGATCGCGACGCGAGGCGACCGCGCTTCTTCACGCTCGTTTCCGGCACTTTTCTGCTCATGGCTACGGTACGAAGTACACGCGTCGTGCAGTGCTAAGGACATTAGTGTGCTCTCGTGGACTTTTCTCAGCGAAGACTAGACTCAGTGTGGACAAAGAGAGGACTCAACAATGCGACTCAACTCAGGCAGCTCGGGATACAGCATCACCGGCGACTCAGGCTCACCACGCATCGCGCAAGCCGGCGCCGCGTGGACACGGCTCACGGGCATCTACATCGCGAGGCCGGTGTTCGATCAATAATATCGACCCGTGCAAGTGATTTAAGGACTTCTCATTCACCGCTTATTCATAGACTGCTCACGGTAAGCTTCTTTCATTTATTAAACTGGGACACGATACTTTTATCCAATCTACACGAGGTACGATCACGTGATTTCCACCCTCGCAAGCGTGCATCCGTTCCCTGAGCCTCTCACCGCTAAGTCCTCTCACCCTGCGTCCACCAGCAGCGGTAACCGCAGCGAACTCGCCTCGCGGGATTCGCGAACAATTACCGATATATGACTATATTGTATTATAGAGTGCTGTTACACAGAGTGCTTAATCGGGTTTAATAAGTGTACATGTGGTCTCGGGGCGAAGAAAGAAAGAGCAGATGCGTCTATAAGCTCTTCTAGCCGGCAGAAGTTGGCCGAACCGCCGGGCGCACACGTACGCGGCTGCTCGCTTGTGTGAGTTATCCCCTCACCGACCACAGCGCCCTGCAAAAGTAGCGGAGTTTGCATCACTGCTTACCGGTTGTCTGCGCCATGTTCTCGTTCCTGGTCGTTCCTGTGTCTGCCATGTGCCGCTTCACGAGGATGCTTTGTTAATCCCAGGTAATCCTCCTTTCTCTTTCGGAAATTATATTCCATAAGAAAGTAAAGTTATTTAAGAGTATTTTTGTATGTATTTTTAATAATATTTTTCACACATCGTTAATATTCGATACGATTTTTAAAAAATCACAAATTTGAGGTTACTTTACAAAGTCACATAAGAAACATAAAAAATAGTACGTGTAACATTATTGTCTCAAGATAAACGCCCCACCCTGTATACACAAATAATATTATTTTATGTATATTTTACAGTTTTTCCGTTAAATCGACAGGTACGTCATATGTATGTATTCATTGATTAAAAGTAGATTTGGGGACAATTATGTCACGCAAAGATTTCTGTGATTTGTCTCAACGGCAAAAACGACGAATTGTATTGCAGGAAAGTGATATATCCCTTTATCGGTCTCAAAAGATTAAAAAAATCTGCACAAAGGAAAAAAATAATGCAAACATTAATAACTGTAATTCAGAAAATGAGAGTGCAAATATTAATTGTTCTAATTCGGATATGAGTTCCATTGAAGATAATTTTAATGAAGATGAATCATTGTCAGATGCAACTGATAATGAATCATTGTCAGATGCAACTGACAATGATTTTCAGAGCTTATCATCAGAAGACGCTTTAAATACTGAAAAATCTTTACTTGATGAATTAAGATCTTGGGTAATTAAACACAAAATTAGTCAGAGTGCGGTAAATGATATGTTACGAATTTTGTTAAGAAAGAATATAAGCGTTCCAGTCAATTGTAGGACATTGATGAAAACTCCACGTGATACATTGTTACTAATAAGACAAATGGATGACGGAAAATACATTCATTTAGGATTTGAAGAAGGTTTGAGACATTCGATTAAAAAATACTTTCAACCTTTATGTCCAGCAGAATTGAAAATAAATATAAATATCGATGGCCTACCTATTTCAAAAAGTTCTGGTAGTCAATTTTGGCCAATTTTAGGTGCTATAGTTGCAGATTTCTACACTGAACCATTTGTTATTGGCATTTATCATGGTAATGCAAAACCAAAAGATGTTGATGTTTTTCTAAATCCATTTGTAAAAGAAGTAAAACCCATTCTTGATAACGGATTGAATATTAATGAAATAATTATTTGTATTACATTAAATGCTATTATATGCGATGCTCCAGCTAAATCGTTTATTTGTGGAATTAAAGGTCACACAGGTTATTTTAGTTGCACAAAGTGTATACAAGAAGGTGAATTTATCAACAACAAAGTCGTATTTTTAGAACAAAATTCAACCTTGAGGACGGATCATTCATTTCAAACTAGACAGCATGAAGAACATCACATTGAAAAATATTTAAGTCAAGCAACTTCTTTAGAAACGTTAAACATTGGAATGATTTCAGCCGTGCCATTAGATTGCATGCATCTAATTTTTCTTGGTGTTAATAAAACAATGCTTCGATTTTGGATTAAAGGTGCGAGAAATATACGATTGACTTCTGTTTTATTAGATCAAGCCCAACAACGTAATAATAAATTGAAAATGTGCATACCCATTGAATTCGCACGTCGTCCAAGAGATTTGTTAGATACAGATCGGTGGAAAGCAACCGAACATAAGCTTTTTGTACTGTATACGGGAATAATTATAATGAAAAAAATACTACCTAAAAAACTATATATACACTTTGTCTGTCTGTGTGTTGCTGTAAGAATTGTATCGGATAAACAATATAAGCATCTGATTGATTATGCACAATCTGTTATTGAATACTTTGTTAACAAATTCCGTCAGTATTATGGAGATCAATATTTATCACACAATGTGCATAATTTAGTACACATATGTGAAGATGTTAAACGGTTTGGAACCATTGATTCTTATTCTGCCTTTAAATTTGAAAACTACTTGTATACAATAAAAAGATCGTTAAAAGTTAGTCGAAAACCTTTGGAACAGATAGTTAACAGAATTATAGAAAAAAGAAATGTTGAGGAAAGTTTTTCAAATTTATCAAAAAATTATCCGATAATTCATTACAGTAAAAGCAGAACAAAAATCAATAGGGTTGAGTTTGATGGATTTATCTTGTCATCCAAAAGTCCCAATAACTGTTGTATTCTTTCAAGCGGTACAATTACAACAGTGAATGATATTTATATAAAAAATAATATTCTATACTTTACTGTAAGACAACATCTATCTATTAAATCTTTCTTTGATTCTCCATGCGATTCAACGGTGGTAGGAATTTATGAGTTATCTGAAAGTGAAGCAGATTTATCACATGCTACTGTTACAGCTGATCAAATTTTACGTAAATGTTTAAAAGTAGATAATATTATGTCTTCTGATGATAATTCAAGTATAGTTATTAGCTTATTGCATTAAATCCATAAAGATAGCAAATAATGTTAATGTTTGATTACATTAACGTTTCTTATTTGTACTACTCATGTCCTTTGTGTGATTTATTATATGATGAAATATATATATATATATACATACATACGAGTG
>NW_011965447.1:4807-6667 GCF_000949405.1 Vollenhovia emeryi
TTACATACATACATATATACATACATACATGACTGTACTGAAGATATTACATACTGGGCACTAGAATGAGTTTTCCCTACGCCGTTGTACTATTTCCTCAAGAAGGGACATACTCCGAAATTCTGACCTCATGGCTAACAGAAGATAATAATAAGTGTAGATGGCCACGAACCAGGAATGTTACCTTCTTTTTGAAAAAAAACAGTCCACCACATGAGGACTGGTTACTTTTTGATGTAAAAGTGCAATGTTACTGTGGTAAGCATACGTAAAATGGCAATTATTTCAAATAATATTATGCAATATTATTATAGCATGTTGTATTAACAGAAACTTTAGAAAAAGCACGAAAAAAAGCAGAAGATGCGAATTACGTAACTTCTAATGACGAAAGTACAGGGCGTGGGAAAAGAATCATACATGAAAAACAATTTGACGATATGTATGATACTTGCGACGGTAATACGGATAACGATAGCGGTAATTTAATTTTATCATATTACATTTTGATGTTATTGCACTAGAACTAAATTCTATTTAAAAAATAAGTATTTTTATTTATTTTAATATTGTGTCGACGATTCAGTATGCAATATATTCACACTTTAATAACTTTCATTAAATTATACAGATGTACCTCCGCAGTTACATAAGACTGATAATAAGAAGAGGGTAACAAAAGATAAATATTCGGATACATCAGTAAAAAAATATAAGTGCGTCAAACAATTGTCACAAATTGCCGACAAAAGTTCTACGCCAAACCGTTCACGTCTATGTAGCAAATCACAAACACAACAGATTAATTTAGTACGTGAGGAACTTTCTGATAATAATAATGAATTGGTAGTACCTAAATCTCAGGAAATTAATATACAAGGTAAGAGTTCAACGTTATTTTATTATTGATTTTATTAATGATATTTTTGGTACTAGATAAGCAAAACTGCCGAACTATATTACATAATATTTGCTGTAAATTTTTTCTCCAGCTTGCTAGAAATACAAGAGATGTTATCCAGCAAGACACAGATTGGCGACACAGTGTAAAACAGAATTATTTCATCCTTGTTTAATAATGGCAAACAACAAAGATAAAACGATTCACTGTGTTAAGCCCGCTGCAGACGATGCTATTTTTCCTGCTGGATTGCTTGCGATTTAGTAAATTACTAGAAATCCTGAGTGCTGAGTGGTGCAATGATAGTAATTTATTAGATTGCAAGCAACCCAGCAGGAAAAATAGTTCGCATCGTCTGCAGCGGGCTTAATACAGTGTCGCCTGTGTACGATGCTAGAAAGCACCCAGGATCAACTAGCAGATGATAACAGATTGACAATAAAAACCAAGCAGAATATGTCGTTCTGTAACCATTGAAATGGAATGTATTGCGGATCCTGCTCGATTTTTGTTGCCAATTTGCTATCAAGTTTTTTTTTAGCGAAGAGCACAGACTTCTGCATAATACATAAGGAAATAAACCAATCAGAGTTTTTCATTTCCACTTTGGGAATCGTATTATACATTATGGCCGGTATTCATAGTCGGATCTTATATTCAAGACCGTCTTGAATTTATCTAAAGATGCTGTATGGAACATTTGATTGGTTGCGGAGTATCTAGAGATGATCTTAAGACGGTCTTGAATATAAGATCTGACTATGAATACCGGCCTATGTATTATGCAGAAGTCTGTCTCCGCTTATGTCAGGCTGGACAGAACATAAACTTAATACAAACACAGATGGCTATGGATTTAGCATGGTATTCTAACCGAATTTGTTGCCAATCTGCTGACATACCGTTAACATTTTGCTTATTGAGTAAATTAGTATATGTCACATAAAATGTCTACATTT
>NW_011965448.1:0-2691 GCF_000949405.1 Vollenhovia emeryi
ATCATGAGACACTGTCCCACGATTACATCAAGTGGTTACCCCTTGCGAAATGCGTGTTAAAGTGACGATTTGATTAGTCATGTAGCGAAATTATTTATTCGAAAACTACAATTATAGCACATTCTTTCAAGAGACGAACTTTGTGATGCTGCTCTAAAATTAAACGATTTAAAACCGTCAAAAAGCACATAATCAATTTACATCCCCAACATGTCGTAAGATGTCAGTTTATAATGAAATCACTTTAAGATTATATCACTTAAAAATCTCTAAGTCGTTAATATCGTCGCGGTTAACGAATCTCAGCTGCCACTTTACGATGCTGGTCGTAAGGATAAGGAAATTGGGCGCAAAATCGGGCATGTCAGTGAACTGAAGGATCGATAGGGGATCGCTCGGAAACTATTGCAGCACCTCAAGGACCAATACGCTGAAAAATCTGATCGCCAAGGTGGCACGATACAGGCGTAAAAATGTCCGTCAAAAGGTCCGCGTACCGTATGGTCGGCAATAATATGTCGCGTGCGTCATATACGGCTCGTCATGTATATTTGAAGGCGAGGAGGCTATTATAATCCTCCGTGCGTCCGTGCGCGGCGGACGGTTTGACGTTAATTACGGCGATTTTAACGGTTCGGATGCGGTCCAAGTGAAATTATTGGCGCGCGCTTGTCAGTGATATCGGCGATGCCGGTACTAGAAATCGCAAATAATCGCCGGATGCTAACGAGAAGAACAGCTGCTTCATATAATTTTCCTCGACGTGACGTCTTGTTTTACAGTCGCGGGTAGCAACGTGTGTTATCTCTCAGCGAAGCTGCGGAATCTCAGCGAGATGGAAGATCCTCGAATAATGG
Source organism: Vollenhovia emeryi (assembly GCF_000949405.1). Classification (NCBI taxonomy): domain Eukaryota; kingdom Metazoa; phylum Arthropoda; class Insecta; order Hymenoptera; family Formicidae; genus Vollenhovia; species Vollenhovia emeryi. The sequence continues at coordinate 858 of NW_011965448.1, forward strand.
AATCACGCATTTTGACAATCGGCTTACTATAAATTGGATTAAAAATGAGAGGGACAGAATGCTCCTTTACCGATATAATCTTTATCCCCCCCTTTTTTTTCTTTTCGATTTCACCCGATGTCGATGATACGTTTGGCCTTTTTCGAGAATTACGGCGTTACGCTCGATTGAATTTAAGAGCGTTGAAATTTCATTCAAACAATATAACGCAGATAAATGATTACCGCGCGATACGTGCGAGTGCTAAAAACTGCTGTGTAATTCGGGGGGGGGGGGGATAGACCAAGTCTAATCGAATAAAAAAAAATGCCATTTGAGCGAGCCGTTGATCGTAGATAAGTAAAATAACGCAAAACGGGGCGTTAACAAAGCAATAAGATGCATAACGTAACTGTGTCGACACACACAGCGCGATTAGCGATTTACCTTGTCTATTGCAATCGCTTATCGAGCGGCTGATTATACAGATTATGAGACTGCGTCGGGCTGCCGGCGAGCTTTTAATGCTTGTTTATTTCCCAGGCGTTCGCGTATGATAATAATTAACTCGCGGTGTACGATTTACGCTTAGACGCGTGGCTGATATCTTCCTGTTTACTCTTGTATCACGGCAGCGGGGCGACGTGCGAGTTCCGCGCATGCTACGCGCTACGTTTAACGCGCCGCTCGGTCACCGGCGGTAGATCGCGATAATTAGCGTAAAAATCGCTACGCCGGCATCGCCAGCCGCGACTCGTTTGCCGCGTCCCGTTATGCCGCGTCCGTCTGCGACGAGAATCTTATCGTCTGGGACATCGATATTTGCCGCCGATGACGAGGTCGAGATTATCCGCCGTAGAGTGCAGCCGGTGTACCGATGACTCGGTGCTTCAATAGAGGGACGAACCGGTATCTCTCCCGATTCGCGAAGATAAGTTTTACCAAGTCGTAGAAACTAGAAATCCGATGATAGCGCTAATGACGAAACGCGCGCGACCACTTGTACTTCGATAGATGAAGCCGTACTCCGGTTTAGGTGATAAACCTTTGATGACTTCACGGTCGATATCTGTTTAAATACGCTTTTTTACGGCGCGAGCATGTCGAAACTATGAAATTTCAAAGTTTAATTAATATCAGATTCCTATAATCCGAGGTGTAAATAATGCGCGATATTAAACCCACTAAAGTTTCAATGTTAAAACTTCTGGTAAAATAATCGCCTATTATACGCAGGACAAGATGTTAGATTTGTTCGCGGCTGAAGAGTTCCTCACTTTCAACCGTTCGCTTGAATTTTGTCAAGATTATTAACGTCTCGACACTTTAACTTTAATCTCGATTTGATTCATGTTTGTCGCTTTCTAGAGTAACCGCTGGAAAGGACGAAAAACGAATTAAGCTGAGCTTAAAGTTAAGCGACGTTGGTGAAATCGGGCCCAAGATATTTGATCAAGGGGGTAACCACTTGGTGTAATCGTGGGACAGTGTCTCCGAAATCATGATGAAATCCTTACGAAATCCCCGCGTAATCGTTTTGTCTTCATCTTCAAGTTTCTTCACTCGTTAGACGATAAACATTAAATTTGAACATTTTCTCAGCTTGGTTTCATTTTCCCCCAAAAAATTACTGTAGTGAATATCCAAATATACAGGGTGAGTCTTTCCATATCCGACAAAATTTTTGAGAAGGTAGAACGGATCGAGATGAACGAAAAAGTCCTGTACCATTTTGCAATTTTCGTAATAGTTAACGAGTAATTAATTATGAAAAATCGTTGTCTTAGGCCGGCCTACCGCCCAATTCGAGCGCGTGGCGAGATGTGCGCATAGCAATATCGATCGCCGGGCGGTC
>NW_011965448.1:3146-6668 GCF_000949405.1 Vollenhovia emeryi
ATCCGTTCTACCTTCTCAAAAATTTTGTCGGATATGGAAAGAGTCACCCTGTATATCATAGTTCACACATATAAGCGCGTATTCTTTTCATAATAAGACTGAGATATTTGCTGTTGGAAGAACAGCGAGGTGAAACGTTGATACACCTTTGCGCGCAAATTTGGGACAATAAACAGTAAATACAAATGCAAAATATTATAACTTTTCGATAAGACCCCGGTTATATGGGAAACGTGGGAAGCAAGGAAACACGTGACCGAATGCTACAATCAAGCAAATACTTCTTGGTAAAATAAGAAAAATATATTTTGACGAAATCTAACAGCTCTTTGAGGTTTAACAATGTTAGATATTTTTAAACGTGTATATAAGACAATTATTTGCAATTGGATGAGATTATTTGTAATCGGATGAAATTGGTGGGACAACATTTTTGCTAGCGGTTACCCCCTTGTATTTGATACTTAATTTCGCATAGGAATATTCTACATTCGTTTTTATTCACGTCGTTCGACGTCGTATCGCGGGATTCAGCGTTCTCTCGCGGCGTTCAGTGTCACGGGAGGAGAGACATGGCACGGTGCCACCTGAAAATGAGTCTCGAGACTCGCGTAGGATCGCCGCAGGTGCGAGCGTGTCAATTTAACGACGGCGTCAACGACGATGACGACGACGACGGCGGCGATGGCGAAGATGGCGCGCACGGTGTCGGCATACCGAGGAAGACTAAGGAGCCTTAAGGAGCGAACTAAGTGATGCAAGTCCTCCTCCGTCGCGCGTATGCACGCACGGTGCAATGCCCTCGCGACGGACTTAGAGATAGTATCGTCTACACCCACACGATGACGTCGGCCGCGTCGCGCCTCTTTATGTCACGCGCTCTTTTACGCGCGCGACAACTAAGGATCGAGTCAATAGGCGAATCTCAATCCAATCTCAGCGCCCGAGTACTCCCTTGGAATCCGACACGACGAACGGCGGATTGATTTCCCATTTCAACGATCTTCAATCAGAGGAGAAATCTGCTCTTACTGAAATACAGAATATATATATAATTTTTTTTTTACTTACGCATGTCCGGTACGCGAGAAAAAAAGCGGTCGTTGTGAAAATCATCTGGATGGCGTTGAACGAGCCGATGGGACAGTCGTTGTGTTACGCGATTCGTAAGCGCGCCGATGATGACCGCGGTGATATGAATATGACGTATGGTTATTCAAAGATGCAAATGTGTAGGTCTCTGCGCCTCTGCTCGTCGGGCGAGAGCCACGTCCTACTTTTCTACGTAGCCGAAGACTACGGCGGAATTTTATTGGCGTCTCCGTGCACGCGGAGGTGAAACTAAGTCAGATACTGCGACGTTTCCCTCCGATATGACATGTCGACTCTCGCCTCTTGCATCAGATCGCGAACATAATTTTCATGTAAAGCAGGAACTTTCGTTCCGCAATGTGTCGTAGAGTCAACGAGCTCGGTATCGTCTTACGGCGTGCTATACGTCTGCATCAGAGAGATGGAGGAGGATAATGAGATTTTCATGTGAGATTACGACGGTGATACTAAGAACTCGAATTGTGTTTTCACGTTGTGTACAATCCCGAATCCCGCGGTATATTGAGAATATTTTGAAAGTTGCAATTCTCATGTCATTACGGAAGAAATCATGCTCTGTGGTTTTTCACAGCTCGTTAATATCATAAAAGTCAGGTGTCTAGTATTTCCTTAACGAGACGTTACATTCAATGCGATGTGTTTGTTACAATTTTCACTTTGCTATATACATTTTGTTACAATTTCCACTTTAATTGTCGTACACAATTTTATGTAAAATATATGAGAGACGTATATGTATTTTTATTCGACAGTTTATGGAATTGTTGCTGTCAACATTGCTCTGAACAAATTATAGCTAAAAAGAACATTCATGTTGCACCATTTATTTATTCGAGACCGGTGCTCGTCAGGTACGAATCAATTTTGCAACTTTTAGAAGCGACTGCTAGCGTGATCCAGATACGTGCTAAGTGCTTGAGATTAATGATGAAAGCTAGTTGAACAGCTGAAATAACACGTTATCAGCGTTGCGCTTTTGCTGTATTAAATGCATTTGTATCATAAACCGCTTTAGACATTTGCATAAGAACAACTGGACCTACTTAAAGACAAAGATATTATACTCTTCAAGTTGTGTGTGCGTGTGCGCTCCGATAGCTGATATTCTATTTTCGTCATGAACACATTTGTCAAAATATATTATTCGCTCGCGTTTCTAAGAGAAAGAACGCGTGGGTTGTTGAAAATTTCGCGCCGCATAAATATTCACCCTGAAAGCAGCGAGGGACTTGAGCTCCGCCGTGTATCTCCGATATCTTCGATCGGCGGGTTATTAACCGAACGGCGCTAACGAAAGAACCCGTTATCCGACTAGAAAGTGGATTGAAACGCGACACACGGCCGCGCGACATTTGTTTTATCCGGCCGATCATGCACGTGCGGCCTATTACAATTGACTTTGCGCCGCGCCGCGCAGCTTCCACCGTCACGTCGCGACGATTCAGCCATCGAAAGCTACAATTTATTGGAAAGAGTTGAACGAGCATTTTTTAAGCCGTAACAAAGATTAATTGACACGATTCGGCTTTCTTGGGATATCTTTCCCTGAAATTTTGACTGCCGGCTTTAATAAACTTCAGTCTCGTTCACTCTTTCGTCTTTATTCCTTCGAATTTGTGTTTATCACATGAGAGCCTTACAAATTTTATTAATTTGCTAAATTACGCAGACGTTAAGCCCGTATCAGGCTACGGATTGAGATTGAGATCAGATTGAAATTTGACCAATTGGAGTAAAAGTCGCTAAACTTAAGATTAGTAAACTTTACTCTGATTGGTTAAATTTCAATCTAATCTCAATCTCAATCTCAATCCGTACAATCTCAATCTGATACAGGCTTAATACGCGTTTCTTAATTTCATTAGTTACTTTTAATAATGAGGATACATGCTTGTACTGTGTTTTAAAACTGACGATTTAAGTCGGCGCGCAGTTCTCGTTTCGAATACTGTTACGATATGTGGCAATCGGGAATCAACGTAAAGGCCGAATCAGACTAGCAATTGCCGACTTGGATTGGATTGGGATTGGCGATTGACGATTGTCCCCTAGCCAATGAGAGCAAAGCAGCGATTTAATCGACTCTCATTGGCTAGAAGACAATCGCCAATCCCAATCCAATACGCGTCGACAAATGCTCAATCAGACTAGCAATTGCCGATTCGGATTGGATTGGGATTGGCGATTGACGATTGTCCTCTAGCCAATGAGAGCAAAGCAACGATTTAGTCGACTCTTATTGGCTAGAAGACAATCGCCAATCCCAATCCAATCCGCGTCGACAAATGCTAGTCTGATTCGGTCTTTAGACCGTGTATTGCGATAAAAATTAGCACATGCCTCGGTGGTCGAATTCGTGAGACGCCCGCCAAGTGAGAGAGAGAGAGAGAGAGAGAGAGAGAGAGAGAG
>NW_011965449.1:0-2198 GCF_000949405.1 Vollenhovia emeryi
AGAGTAGTAAACCCCCCGACCGGGGACGGGCGGTGACGTCTGTACCTGACCTCTGCCGTGGACTACGTGGGTGCGTAAGTCCGGAGTATTCCGGCAAAAACCACAGGAAGCGGCAAGTTTAACGTGGGAAAACCGCTCCCGATCGTCCGTCTGGAGCCTAGCCGGGAGTTGAAGCCAGTATGCCGGGCGCGTGCATGGAGGGGCCGCGTAGCCAGCGGACCCCTCATACCCATGCGGGGGGGAGCTCACTCTCGCGAGCTCTAGCCCGGGGATAGAGTAAGCGGCCGGTCGGTACGGTGCGCGCTCTGTTCCTGGGGTGAGCCTAAACCTCTTTCATCATGGTGGACCTGGCCCTCTCCAGGAATCTTTTTATTAGAGTCACAGGGTGGGATAGGGGTGGCTCCCTGATAAGCAGCCTCTCTGCTTCCCACCATGTAAATAGGGATTATCCTACCCGGGGAAGATCCCTCACCGAGGTGAGGGTGCCACGATGGCCGAACCGGAGGAACCTAGTATCTGCCAATATGCCTAAAACCTCTAAAAAAACCACCAAAACAACGAAGAAGAAGGAGAAGGACGACCTCAAGGGGCGCGGCAACGCTCCCGCGTTCCAATGGGGGAGTCAACAAGCGAGAGAAGAGGCGGAAAAGATAGCCGCCGACATGACGAGGGCTCGGGAAGAGGCGGATAAGGCCGCCTCTGCCGAGCTTGAAAGGAGAAGACGTGATCTCCCGTCTACATCGACGGGACGAACGAAGGCAGGCCCTGCCAGTTTCAAGCGGAGCCTGGAGATGAACCGGCAACCATCGCCGGAAATAAATGTGCTCGACGGCTCCGATACGGAGACTGAGGACACACGCACGAGGGAGAAAACAGCCGAAGCAGTACCGGCAAATGAGCACTCCGAATCGGACGCCGACATGCTTGATGAGGAGGAGGATGAGGAGCCGAGAGAACGCCGAGGTCGCCCCCCGACTGTCGGCAAGTATCTGATGATGAGGCAGAGACTCGCTGCATCTAGAGAGGTGAAACTCTTGAAAAAAGAAGCCAGGAGCCTAAAAGAAATCCTGGACAGACGTATCCTTCCCAATCTTCGGGACAGGAAAAACATCATCCCCGAGAGGGAGGTAGCCCGCAAGATGGAGCCGATGACTCCAGCGCAGATATCGGCGGAAATGACAGCCCACACGGACGTGGTCTCGAAAGTGGCAGAGAGATCGAAAAATTTCCAGGGTGTCATGGTCCATCGGTTGCACAAGGCAGCTACCATGATCAGGGCTGGCACAAGGGTTCTGGCGGTCAAAGCGACAAACCCTGAAGAAGGGGAAAGTCCCGCGGTAGTGGAAGGACTATGGAGCAGGATCAAAGAGCTGGAAGACCAAGTCCTCCAGCTGAAATTCCTGCTCATGCAGAAGACGCAGTCAGAGGGGGCTGCGTCCACGAGGAAACGGAAGATCCAGAGGATGGAGTCTTCTGACGAGGAGGAACGCGCTGCGCGGCCGGGCGCACCGCAACTTGGGGTGGAGCAGATGGACACGCAAGCAGACGAAAGAGCGGCGGAGGGCCTTGCACCGCATACGGTGGCGTTTAGGCCAGTACTACGCGGCGAGAAGAAGGGGATCGAGGGTCCTACAGAAAGTAGGGCCCTCGAGGATGTCAGGAGAGTCCTGAAGGGGGTCTCCGTAGAGAAGATTCTGACGGGAGATGCCAAGACCATTCGTGAAAACATTGGGAACTTGGTCACGAGGTGCGAGGGCGCATTGGCGATATTCCCTCCAACGGGGGAAAAAACAGCCGCCGCCAAGCAAACAAAGGCAGCCGCGAACAACCAAGGAAAAGGGGCTGCGAAAAAGAGCGAGCCGAAGGGCCAGGCAAATAAGAACGCCCAGCCCAGTAAGACAAAAACGCCGACAACGGCCAAAGCGACGGGGAGTGTTCAAAAGCTCCAAGACAAGGCAGGCGGAGAGGTTCGGCCGACTAAAGCGAAGTCGCAGAGCCAACCGCTGGCAGGCAGATCGAGAGAGGGGACCCGGGAGAATGCGACACAGAGATCCAGATCCAGGTCGAAATCTCAAGGCGCCTGGGTCGAGGTGGTCAAGCGAGGCCTCCGCAAGAAGGACGACGCGGGACCGAAAGGGACGGCGCCCAAGGGCAACGTGACTGCCCCGGAGAAGAGGAAGGAGCCAAAGAAAACCGGA
>NW_011965449.1:2466-6670 GCF_000949405.1 Vollenhovia emeryi
GGCCAACGGAACCCGAGGACGCAGGCAGTCACATTAACCTGCCCACCGGGAACATATGCAGAGGGGATGCGACTCATTAAGTCGCAAATTAATCTCGAGGAGCTGGGGATAGACGCTTTAAAACCCAGGAGAGCCCAAACAGGGGCTATCATCCTCGAGATAGCGGGTGAGAATGCCAAGGAGAAGGCGGATGCCTTGGCCGGGAAAATGAGAACGGTCATTGGAGATAGAGAAGGCGTCAAAGTCACGCGCCCTGCCAAAATGGCAGAAATCAGGATCCGTGACCTGGATGATTCCGTCACGGTGACGGACGTAACGGAAGCAATTGCGGAAGCAGGAGGATGTGCCCCCTCTGAAGTAAGGACGGGAGAAGTTAAGCCCGCCCCCAATGGACTTGGGACCATCTGGGTCCAGTGCCCGTTGGCGGCAGCAAAAAAGGCTGCCGCGGCGGGCAGGATTAAAATCGGATGGGTAAAAGCAAGACTAGAGCTGCTGGAGAGTAGGCCTCTAATTTGTTTTAGATGTCTTGAGAGGGGCCACGTCAGGGCCCAGTGCCGTGGCAAAGACAGGAGCGAAGTTTGCTGCAGGTGCGGGGAAACCGGGCACAAAGCCCAAACGTGCCGCGCCGAGCCCAAGTGCCCGGCGTGCACGGAGAGGGGATTGCCGGCAAACCACAAGGCCGGCAATAAGGCATGTCCTTTGCCGTCCAAGAAGGCCATCAAGAAGAGAAGGCGTGAGGAAGGAGGACAGCTGGCAACTTCGCAGACCCCGCGGAGCCAGGCTGGGGGACAACCCACGAACTCAGACGCGATGGAGGTGGATGCCCCCACAGCGGAGAGGAGAACCACCGCCCCGCTAGAGAAAAGGCAATCAAGGGCTGGGACTAGCCAGCAACTAGAGGGAGAGGGCCAGGAGGAGGCCAGCGCGGCATCGCCTTCATGCCCATAAAAGTTGTTCAGGCGAACATCAACCACGCCCGCCGGGCCCAAGACTTGATCTTGCAAGCCATGGCGGAACGTGGAGCGGGCCTAGCAATAATAGCAGAGCCCTGGAAAGTTCCGGATCGTCACCCGTGTTGGGCGACAAACGCGGAACGGTCGGCAGCAATACATTGGAGGCGCACGATGGAGCAACATGTGCCGTGTTGCAAGAGAGGCGAGGGACCGGGCTGGGTCATGGTAGAATGGGGTCCCCTATTGGTAATAGGGGTCTACTTCAGACCCAGCCTGTCCCGCGCCGAGCTAGAGGATCGGCTGGAAGATCTGGAGACGCGGATCAACGCGTCCCTGCCAAGGCCAATACTGGTCGCCGGGGACTTCAACGCCAAGTCGGCGCTCTGGGGTTCCCGGCGGCCGGACGCCAAGGGTGCGGAGGTGGAGGCATGGGCGGACCGCCTGGGCCTCCACCTCTTGAACTCAGGCACGGCGAGTACGTGCGTGAGGCCGCAGGGTGAGTCGGTGGTGGATATCACCTGGGTCTCCCCTGCGGCCGCGAGAGTTATTACGGCATGGAGAGTGGCAGAGGACGTGGATATCCTCTCGGACCACCTCATGCTGGAGATGGAGGCCCGATTCACTCCTCCACGAAGAGACGGACTGGGCAGTCGGGAGAGGCCGCTCAGATGGGCGACTAAGAAGTTGGACCCAGATAGGCTACAGGCGTCCCTGGCGGTGGAGATGTGGATCCCGAGGACACTGCCGACGCTTGCGTCTCTTGAGAGGGACATAGAGGAGGAAGCCAGGTGGCTAAGGGCTGCAATGACCCGAGCCTGCGATCAGGCCATGCCGCGAGCGACATTCTCCGCCCGAAGAGCTACGTACTGGTGGACGGAAGAGATAGGGGACCTCCGCACAGAAGTCATCCGTGCGAGAAGAAGAGTCCAGAGGGAAAGGAGACGCTCAGTGGTGAATCAACAAACACTGGAAGCCCTCCTTGAACAATGGAGGGAAAAAAGGAAGAGCCTGAAGACGGCAATCCTGAAAGCGAAAGAAAAGGCGTGGGAGGAGGCGATTCGCAGTCTGGAAGAGGACCCTTGGGGGCGTCCCTACAAATTGGTCCTAGATAGACTGAGTAGGGGCGCACCCCCGACGGCCGAGTCGCTGGAACCGGAATTCTTGGATGACGTAGTCCGCACGCTGTTCCCAACAGCGGGGGGCAACGGACCGGACCCGGCAGCGGAAGAGGAAACCCGGGCCAGCGACGACGCGACCGAAGAGGACTGGCGAGAGGATCTTTGCGTCACGAGCGAAGAAATCGCCAATGCGGCGAAAAAGATGAAGGCGGGAAAAGCCCCTGGCCCGGATGGGATACCAGGGGAGGCATGGAGAGCGGCGACGGGGGAAGTGATGGAAAGGCTGACCTCGATCATGACCGCCTGTCTCAAGAGGGGATACTTTCCACAGATTTGGAGGGAGGCCAAGTTAGTCCTCCTTCCAAAAGAGGGCAAGCCGGCGGAGCTTCCCTCCAGCTACCGGCCCGTTTGTCTGATCGACGAAGTGGGCAAAATGCTGGAGAGGGTGCTCACCTCGCGCCTAGTGTGTGGTTTGGAGAACGGTGACGGAGAAGGACTACACACACGCTTCCAATACGGCTTCCGTAAAGCGAGGTCCACCGTAGACGCAATACGGTGTGTCAGGGCGCACGTGGATGCGCTAATAGAGGGGGGGGGAGGGGAGTTGTCATGGCGGTGGCACTTGACATATCAAATGCCTTTAACTCCCTCCCCCACCAAGCGATAAGAAGAGCCCTAGTAAATAAAGGGGTACCGGTGTACTTGCGCAGGACAATCAACAAGTACCTGGAAAACAGGATGATATCCTGTACAGACAAGAGCGCATCCAGAAGAACGTGGAGCGCGGAGAGCGGCGTCCCGCAGGGCTCGGTCCTAGGACCAGTCCTGTGGGACGTTGCATACGACGAGGTCCTCCGGGCCGCCCTGCCCTCCGGCTGCACCATGATCTGTTATGCAGATGATACATTGGTGTTAGCCGGGGGGCGGGACTGGGAAGACGCTGTGCAAACGGCAAATATGGCCGTAGCATGCGCGGTGCGTGCGATTGGGGCGCTGGGCCTGAGCGTGGCAGCCAGTAAAACGGAGGCCACGTTCATGCATGACGGGTCGCATGGACCGTCCCCGAGGGCACGCCTTATGATAGACGATACAAGAGTCGATGTGGGGACCCAGATCAAATATCTGGGCCTCCACATCGACGAAAGATGGGCGTTCGTGGAGCATGTCCGCAGATTGGCTCCCAGATTGGGAATGGTGGCAAATTCATTGTCACGCCTGATGCCCAATCTGGGGGGCCCCAGCGGACGCGTAAGAAAATTGTATGCGAACGTGGTGCACTCCGTCATGCTTTACGGGGCACCGGTTTGGTCGGGGGCGGTGTCTGGAAACAGAAGGGCACTGGCGACTCTTCTACAGGCGCAAAGAAGAATGGCCGTCAGGGTGACGCGGAGCTACCGCACAGTTTCGCACGCGGCTGCGACGGTGCTGGCGGGAATCCCCCCGGCAGACCTCCTTGCAGAGGCCTACACAAGGGCGTACGAGCGAATCGCTCAAATGAAGGAGGAAGGGGTCCCGGTGACGGGACGGATTAGGAGGAGAGTTAACCTCCAAGAGAAGGAGGATCTGAGGGAGAGATGGAGGGCCCGACTAGCAAGGCCGGACACCGCGGGACAGAGAACCGTACAAGCCATCCTCCCAAATCTGGACGCCTGGCTCGACCGAACGTGGGCGAGGGCGTCATATCGTACGACACAGGTGCTGTCCGGGCACGGGTGCTTTGGACGGTACCTGTGTCGTATCAAGAAGGAGCGGACGCCTGTCTGTCACCATTGTGGGGCGGCGGAGGACTCGCCGGCCCACACGTTAGAGGAATGCCCGGCCTGGGAGGCCCCGAGAAGAGCATTGAAGGAAGCAGTGGGGGATGATCTCTCCCTCAGAGAGGTGGTGAGTGCGATCACGAGGGGCGAACCGGAATGGAGGGCGTTCTCCTCCTTCTGCGAACATGTGATGTCGCAGAAGGAGGAGGCGGAACGCGTTCGAAGGGGGGAGGCGGACCTCCCGGGAACACAGCGGAGAGGAGGAGCAGGGGGACGGAGGAGAAGGAGAGTCCCCGCGCATTTGCGCCGAGATTAGGTGGTGGGTGGCAGTCCGCTAAGGGTAACCACCCTCCCAGTGCATTCCACATAAAGAGAA
>NW_011965450.1:0-6671 GCF_000949405.1 Vollenhovia emeryi
AGCGCCAAGTGATTACCATCTGTTCCTGTCCATGGCGAACGCCCTTGGTGGTGTAAAGTTGAACTCAAAAGAGGCTTGTGAAAAGTGGCTGTCCGAGTTCTTCGCAAATAAGGAGGGGGGCTTCTACGAGGGAGGTATTATGAAGTTGCCGTCTAGATGGAAACAGATTATCGAACAAAACGGCGCATATTTGAACTAAATCCGATCACTGTAACACTTTTTATAAAGCATTGAATAAAGAGCAAAAAAGCGGAAGGGAGATATTTGACAACCTTCTATTACGTTTAATAATTTTGAAAGTTGCCATAGTGTTATGTGTACGTAGATAAAATGATTTCAAAACAATTTCTGAAAGAGAACAAACCCTATCGTCATATTACATCTTAATCAATTACACTTAATTACTAACAAATTATATTAAATAAAAATATGGCTTGTCACGCTGGATGAATAGTAACAGATTGAATAGCTTTAAGATCGGTTAGTTACCTTAAATTCAGTCAGGCCTGTGCGCAATTAAGCGATAAAACCAAAAGTTGAGTCGTGATATTAAAATTGGTGAACACAAAGATAAAGTGTCGTTGTCTACGAAAGCCGGGGAATGACTGTCAAAACTGCAGGTGTGATAAAACTTCTAGGTCAAAAACATCGAGAAGGAGAGAAAAATTTATAAACAAATATGTAAATAACTAAAATGTCAAGTCAAAGACTTAATAATAATAGAATCGTACACAGGATTAAGATTCTCGGTGTCCTTTTTCATGACGAAAATATTTCTATTGTAAAGACCATTCTAAGGAATAACTGTTTCCCTGTGCAACTTGTTGACAAGCATATCAAGAAAAGATTAAAACAACTACGACACAACACTAAATTTGATCTTATCTATCTTTGATCTATCACGTAACACATAATGAACTTGTTAGCATCCATATTACAAAGTCTATTTATTAAGTTTTCCGCCATTTTGGATCCACCATTCTTTTTACTTAAACTGCAGATTGGTCATTATCGACTATGCAACACATAATATTTTTTCTACAAATGAAGATGTATTTCATACATTATTTTACACATCAGATCCGTATATAACCAGTCTTAGAAGTAATTCTCGAAAAACTACCGTAGAATTAGACGATGATGTATTACAGTTACTATTAAATTAAATGTAAATTAATTTCGTTCGAGCCCAACAACCACAGTGCTCACATGTATCCGCATGTCAATCCACGCATGTAACGTGGAAAGTCCAAATCTGTAGGTTTCTTCATTTTTTAATTTCGACACTGTCTCTTCCGACAACGATTACCCTCTTGTTGCGAGCGTTTTTTATCTTTTTATCCTTTTATCTTTTGACTTTATATCTAAATTTGCGTAGCGAGTCTTTATGTTTTTATCTTTTTATCGTTTGACTTTGTATCTAAATTATATTTTATACTCTATTTATTTTATTTATTTTACACTACTTTATACTATTTTATACTATTTATTTTATACTCTATTTATTTTATTTATTTTATACTATTTTATACTATTTTATACTATTTATTTTATACACTGAAGATGGTCTAGAGAAAGGCCGAAACGTTTGTATTTTTATGTTTTAAATATATGTGAATTTTATTATTGTGACACCTAGTCAAGGCTCTTAGCTCTTTTATTTCATTGATTGTTAATTTGTTGATTCTTTTAAATAAATTTGAAAAAATAAAAAATCTAAAAATCTAAAAAATTAAAAGATATATTTACGTACCTACAGTGTTAAAAAAATCTCTTCATGATGTGTTTGAGATTCCTCCAGTTATCTCAATTGTACTGCCCTCGCCATCTCACGGTTATTCGCGAGGCCCAGTGGTACCGCGCGCGCGACCGCGCGACCGGGTAACGAGCACGTGTCGGGCCCGTGAACATGGCCGAGGGCTTGCGCGCAAGCTCACAGAGCTCGGCAGTCGTGTGAAAGCAGCCGGTGTAAGCTGTGGTAAAGTTCGCATCGACATACGAAAAGTATCGCGCTCGCGCTCACGGGAATAAGTGCGATGTCAGTGCTTGTTCGCTCACATTGACAATTAGGGCTCACCCCGGGACAGAATCATTGGTTAAGTGCTCAAGTCGAGTGCATCGGTGTTCTGCGCAAAGGCCTCTCATTTTGTACGTGCACGCTCGCTTGTAGCCGGCCACCGGCTCAACGGGCGGCACATCCCCGACGGTCTTGTGCGAACAAGAGAGCTCGACGGACTCGCTCACCTCAATTATACGCCTCAGTAACTCTCAATTGTACATAGTGTAAATACGATTAAACGTTCAACTCATTTTAACAACCGAATCGTAGTCATTCTCGCCACGGTGCACGTCCTTTCTCACCCCCCGATCCACTCGCCGCGCTCACGGAGATTTCGCGATCTTTCGATCTCATGACGAGATTCGAAAGGGAGGAAATTTCCCAAACATTTGGTCCTTCGAGCCGGATGCATCGTGGTGACGTGACACTCAAGTTTGCGAGCACTCGATCTTTTCTCATATCGCGTACGGCATAAATTCAGTGCGTTTCCTTGTAATCACGTGCGCCATTCGTGACAAGGACTCACTGTCATCTCAGTGTTGTCACGACGTGATCACGCAGTAACGAAGTGACATTCTCGCGGGCAAATCGAGCAGCTGTGACTGTGAATTTGAACTTCGCTGTTTCGTGGCGAACCAACGATATCGGCTCAGTCTGTTCGGTGGCTCGTGCTGCTCAGTGGTGCTCATCGTGTGGTGTAGTGTTATCACCGTGTTCCGCTCATCATGCCTGACACAGACAAGGCCGCCAAAGCAGATGCTGAGGAAAAGACAACCTCGGGTCGGCAATCTCCTCTCACCCTCAATGTGCTTGGTCAACAGACCGCCCCCAAGGGGACAGCTTCTAGCAACACTCAAGGACGCAGCTCACGTCAGACTTCTCCAGCTCGTCTCTCCACCGAGCTCACACTCAAGGTGAGATCTCAAATGAGTCGTTTCAATACTATAAAACTCATTGCAGACGCGAAGGTTGTTGACCCCGAGAGCACCTCACTAGGGGAGGTCAAAGCAGCGCTGTCTCAATTGGAGGAGCTACATAAGGCGTTCTTGAAGGAGCACGCTTACTTCGAGAGAACATGGCCTGAGGCATATTTGGATCACGAGTATTTTGCGGACAACATCCATGAAAAGGAAGCTCATCTCGTGATCTCAGCTAAGCTACTGCTCAACAAGGTCAAACAGCGGCTCACACCATCTTCACCGCGTGCAGCCTCTCCTGATCCGGAAAAGCCAGTCCACTCACGTTTGTCAGACATTAAGTTGCCGAAGTTTAATGGTGATTACTCAACGTGGCCCACCTTTCGTGATCTTTTCTCCTCTGTAATCTTGCAGCACTCCAAGCTCAATGACGTGGAGAAACTTCATTATCTCAGAGGCTGTGTGCAGGGCTCAGCGGAACAGCTCATTCGAGGCTTGCCTCTCACTGGAGAATCTCTTCAGCCATCCTGGGAGCTGCTTACCTCGAGGTTTGATAATAAGAGACTCATCATACAGGCTCACCTCGACGGTCTCCTTAACCTCTCACATGCCTTACCCAAGAACGCCGCATCGCTCACCAAGCTAGTCTCAACGGTGTCCGAGATTGATAAGGCTCTAAGTTCGCTTGGCATGGCGGAGCACATGTGGAATTGCTTCTTGGTCCATCACGTGTCACGCTTCCTGGATAGAGACACCAGAGAGGCGTGGAAACCTCGCTTAGATCATCTCACGAGTATCCGCGATTCACGCAATTTGAGGCCTTCCTCAATGCCAGGGCGCGAGCAATGGAGAGGGTGGAGGCCACACCTTCTCCCTCGGACCACTCATTGGAAGTCACACCCAGTTCATCTAAATCTGCGATGAAAAGGGTGACTGCTCACCAAGTATCTGCTCCCACACATTCTCAGTCATTCTCGGCTGCGGCTCACCCGTGTGACCTGTGCAATGGACAGCACTTCATTGTAACGTGCTCCAAGTTCAGGGATCTCACGCCAGCACAACGGAGGACCACCGCAATCGTCAAGGAATCAAGTCAAGCTCACGCACATTATTCAACGCTACTTGCAACTGCAATGGCATGCATACACTCAACGGTCTCAACACATCAAGCAAGGCTACTCATCGATCAAGGATCTGAGCTCACATTCATCACGGAGGATCTCGTCAGACAACTCAACATACAACGTCGACACGCAACTGTCTCAATCATTTGCATTGGAGCCAGGAAAACGACTAGGACCAAGGGCGTGGTGACGCTCACGCTTCACTCCTATCACTCTAAGCATACTGCCATTATTCAAGCCCACATCCTCAAAACACTAACGACCATTCTACCATCTTTTACAGCACCTCAACAAACGTGGCCACACATAGAACCTCTGACATTGGCAGACCCACAGTTCCTCACGCCACGCTCAATCGACATCATCATTGGAGCTGATGCATACGGGCAGATTATCAAGCCTAACATCATTAAACGATCTCCTGACATGCCAATCGCTCAACTCTTAATATTTGGTTGGCTAGTGCTTGGTCCAGTCAGCTTGTCACCATTACAAATGTCGACGGCGCATCACATCAAGGTTAACCAGTACGATCTCGATCTTCAAGAATTGCTGACAAGGTTCTGGGTGCAAGAAGAGCTACCAACTGATGCAGCAGACCAGCTTACCTTGGAAGAACAACAATGTGAAGATCATTACAAGGCCACACACTCTAGAGATCCAACGGGACGATACATTGTACGCATCCCGCTCAAGCTTCCAACCAGTTTCTTAGGGAATTCACACAGTACTGCTCACCATTGTCTCCAGCGCATTCTCAGACGACTCAACAAGGATAAGGAATATCAGAGCCGCTACACCAAATTCATGAGCGAGTATGAACAACTCAAGCACATGGTGAAAGTTGGATCACAACCATCATCCGATGTTCCGCCATATTATTTGCCTCACCATGGTGTGCTCAAACCCGACAGTACAACAACAAAACTGCGGGTTGTCTTTAATGGCTCAAGTCCGACCTCATCAGGATTATCTGTAAACGATCTCATGCACACTGGTGCAAATCTATTGCTCAATGTTTCAGACGTTCTCTTGTGGATTCGTAGTTACAGGTACATCTTTGCCACAGACATAACAAAGATGTACCGACAAATCAAGGTACACCACTCAGACTGGGATCTGCAGCACATTCTGTGGATCGACGAACATCACAATGAAACATCATATCACCTCACCACGGTCACTTATGGAACGAAGGCTGCTCCTTTCTCGCAGTGAGGACACTCATGCAACTAGCTGAAAATGAAGGCCATCGATTTCCACTGGCAGTGCCATCAATCACTCGTGGGAGGTACGTGGATGATATTTTTGGCGGTGGTGACACAGGAGAACAGCTCATAGAAATTGCCCATCAATTAGAAGATCTCTGTCAGGCGGGCGGATTTCCTCTTGCCAAATGGCACTCCAATCATCCAGAATTGTTAAACGCCATCTCATTGACAGTCTCGATCAACTCACCAGTCTCACTTGACGATTGCGCAACCAAAATCCTCGGATTAAAGTGGCTGCCTCAAGAAGATGTTTTTACATTCTCAACAAGCTCATTTTCTCACCAAGAACAGCTCACCAAGCGACGTGTACTATCTGAAGTGGCACAGATATTTGATCCACTTGGTTTTGTCTCACCAATCGTAATAAGAGCCAAGATGCTTCTTCAAGAACTCTGGCTCCACAAGATCAACTGGGATGAACCGTTACCATCTCAAGTTGTCTCACGGTGGCTCAACATCAGAAAAGATCTCACAAGCCTGGCCAGGCTCTCAATTCCACGCTGGTTCAACACAAGCAGTGGCTCAACGGTTGAATTACATTTGGCTTTTCTGATGCATCTCAATTTGCCATGGCTGCAGTCGTATACATGGTCGTGCACACGCCGTCCAAGGGCGCCAAAACTTCTCTCATATGCTCAAGAACAAAGGTAACTCCATTGAAGAGGCTCACTATCCCAAGGTTAGAACTCACAGCAGCGCTGCTTCTTTCAAAATTGGTGAAATATGTCCATGCCACACTCAAGATGGACATCAAGGAAACATATTTATGGACGGACTCTCAAGCGACGCTCACATGGATCAAAACACACTCATCTCGATGGAAGGATTATGTGCGCAACAGGGTATCACAAATCCAAGAACTCACGATACATGCTCATTGGAAATTTGTTCCAGGTACAATCATCCTGCTGACTGTGCATCTCGTGGTGTAACAACAGCTCAACTTGAAGATCATACCTTGTGGTGGGCAGGACCACCATGGTTGGCTCAACCGAAAGATCGCTGGCCCGCTCAGCCAACGTGCTCGGACGAGCAGTGTACAACAGAATCGCGCCCAGGAGTGTCACTCTTCACAACTAACATGAAGGTGGATTACGACTGGGATCTCATCTACAAGTATTCATCGCTCAATCGACTGCTCAGAATCACAGCTCTCTGTCAGGTATTTATTCGACGATTGAGAAAGCGACACGATGGCCCTCAAGCCTCACACATCTCAGTCGCTGACTTAGAGCAAGCTAAAATCTTCTGGATCAAGGTTACACAATCAACATTTTTTGCACATGAGCTGAAGATGCTC
>NW_011965451.1:0-6677 GCF_000949405.1 Vollenhovia emeryi
TACATACAGACATACATACATACAGACATACATACATACAGACATTTTTCCTGAATGTGATTTTTGAACGTTTTAGAACATTCTAAACATGTTTTCAAAGAAAACTGGAAAAAATTTTTTTCACGAAAACAAAGCTTCCTCTATGAGGAAGCAATATATAAATATTACATACCACCGTAACTATGTACTTTTACTGCATGCTTAGTCCAGTCATCCTTGTTGAGATTTTTAACAATTTTTTTCATCGCACTTGCACTCTTCACATCACAGTTTGGCCATAAGATTTGTGTTGTATTTTTGTCCCTTATAACTTCATCTAATGGCTCTTGCAGACCAGCGCGACGACGCGACGCGCGACGCGCGATATCCAATCAGCGCACAGCTTTTCTCAACGTCACATCCGTCGCTGTGAAGAACGCGACGTCGCGACAAAAGTTTCAACTTTGACGATTTGTCGCACGCGACACACTGGGCTGCGTTCAGAAACACCACCCGATCCATCATTCTATCCTTGTTGCTCATCGTATGTTAAACAAGGATAAAATATACGCCAGTGCGTTCGGGTGACGTTTCTGAACGCAGCTCTGATCTGATGTCTCTTTAGCGTAGCCATATTGGTTCGACTGGGAGCCAAGTAACCTCTAGCTAAAGGTACGTAAGCGGCGAGCGCTCGGTCACAAATATTTGGCTGTACGGGAATTCTTGTATTGTAATTAATAGACTCATCTCTCTTGATTTGCTCTTTTGCTTACAATTAGTTCCAATCGCTCGATGACATAGGCTGTTCTAGTTTCAAGATATTGAGAAACGCAGACCTGGATTATTACGAAATCGGCCGGTCAATCTCCACTCTGATGGCGAACACGTCGTTCCACAAAGTCGTTTACAAGGCCAACGAGAGACGAGAATTGTTCTCGGCTATTAACGAGTTCCTAGATAATTCAATTGTACTACCACCCGGCGACTGGGAGAGACAGGCTTTGCTACCGTTCGGCGAATTTAAGGCAAAGAGCGAGGCTATCAGGAAGCGGAAGGCAAAGGCGCTCGAGGCAAAGTGAAGCGGCTGTGAAAAAGGGTAATTTCTTCAAATCCATTCTTTAAACGTCTCAGCAGTGTTGAACATTTATCTTTCAATTCTTAAAATTTGTTCTTCTTTCGTCCTTACTTAAATATTACTTACAATGTAATGTATAATAGCTCTTCTCGCCGGCGAGGAAGAGAAGAAGCCACCGGAGGACGATGACGATCCATTACGACGTACCAGACGACCATTCGGCTGTCTCATCAACGATATTAAACGTCGCTACCCCTTCTATTTGTCTGATTTCACGGACGGTCTGAACTCGTCCTGCCTCGCAGCAGCCATCTTTATGTACTTCGCTGCGCTATGCACCGCCATCACCTTCGGCGGCCTGATGAGACGCAGAACGTTATAGGCATCTCCGAAACTCTGGTCTCTGGTTCGTGGACGGGCATAGTGTGATGGCACTGTTTGCTACTCAACCTTTGATGATCATCGGCACAACTGGTCCCCTGTTACTCTTCGACGAAAGTCTATACAACTTCTGCTTGGCATACGAGCTTGAGTTTCTTACTGAGAAGAAGAAGCGCCGTATTGGCTGTGTTTTGCCGAACCTCTAGCTAAAGGTACGTAAGCGGCGAGCGCTCGGTCACAAATATTTGGCTGTACAGGAATTTTGTAATTTGCAATCGATGCTTTTCGGTATCGTTAACTAGCGACAGCCAATGGCGAGGACGATCTTCGAAAAAGACGCAGATTTTCCTCGATAGCAAGTTACGGAATTCCCGTACAGGACACTACCAAATGAGTAACATTGCGCTCAATTGCTCTAAATTTGACATTTTAGAAACAAGCTCCAAAAATATATTATGTAATAAAATATTTTTTTAGATTACTAATGATGGACAGCAATCTTGCACGCAAAAAGATTCTACTTTTATCATATTTTCTACACAAGAAAAGTACAGAAATTGATATAAATACAAAGTTACTGTTAGCCATTTGGTATGTCCGATTGAAAAGAAAAGTTAATCTAAACCACCAACGAAAACGACGCTGGTGGGTCCGGCCTATCAATCAAAAGCGTTGTGATCAAGGTGATGGCAGTCATTTAATTGAAGAAATGCGATTACATGACACGGAAGTTCATTTCCAATACACTCGTCTCACAGTTGAAAGTTTTGATAATTTATTACGCATAGTGGGACCCAAAATAGAAAAAATACCAACACATTATCCAGATATCCTATACCAGCACGTAGTAGATTATATTTGACATTAAGGTAAGTTTTAATATATATATATTATAATAAATATGTACATCATTCTCTCTTTAAAAAAGATGCAGATCCAACAGTTTGTCAGAAAAGTGGAAAAATTAATATTGATATAATAATGTCGGACTATGAGAATCGGGATTATGAATATCAGGATTATGAATATCTCGAAGACGAAAGTTTAGAATTGGACATAGAAAATATAAATGTAAGTATAAAGAAATATTAATTGATTCAATACGCGGAATTAAAGGTTAACTAATATGTTACTAAGCATATCAATACGTGTTAAACAAGATTTAATTTAAATAAGTGTATTTATATATAAAATTTTCAGCCCAATAATGATTCTCAAAAACTTAACTCGCAAGTGTTTGAAGAAATGTTAATACTCGAAGTGCAAGAAAGGCCGTGTTTATGGGATCAAAGATTAAACATACAACAGAGAGGAACGAATATGATACGAAAATCTTGGGAACACGTAGGTCGAGCCCTCAGTATGTGTACTTATATTTCTCTACATTTTATTAATTATAAATTCATAAAGTATAACATAAATATATATTACTTTATATATATAATAAATATGTACATCATTTCTCCCTTCAAAAAAGATGCAGATCCAACAGCTTGTCAGAAAAAGTGGAAAAACTTACGAATCTCTCTTACTTGTTAGTAATAATGGGGAAACTTCGTCTTCTATGCATGTTCCATGTTTCTCAGATTCTTTGTTTGTATCTATTACCATTTGTATATTACTGAATGTTCTAAAAAAATTCAATAAAGTTGGATTACATCTTTTACACTTTTTCTATAGGATAGAAATGATAAAAAGATTAAAATAGATTGAATAGCTTATTATTCAAAATGTTCAACAACGTCTGTGTTTTGTAGTAGGTTTCAAAAATTCCATTTGTTTGTAATATTTCCAGTTTATTGCTTTCTTTGTGGCTGCGCTTCCACTTGCAGTATAACTTTTCTCATCTTTGTACTTCCTTAAGAACGTATCTCGTAAGTTTTTCCACTTTTTCTGACAAGCTGTTGGATCTGCATCTTTTTTGAAGGGAGAAATGATGTACATATTTATTATATATATAAAGTAATATATATTTATGTTATACTTTATGAATTTATAATTAATAAAATGTAGAGAAATATAAGTACACATACTGAGGGCTCGACCTACGTGTTCCCAAGATTTTCGTATCATATTCGTTCCTCTCTGTTGTATGTTTAATCTTTGATCCCATAAACACGGCCTTTCTTGCACTTCGAGTATTAACATTTCTTCAAACACTTGCGAGTTAAGTTTTTGAGAATCATTATCGGGCTGAAAATTTTATATATAAATACACTTATTTAAATTAAATCTTGTTTAACAAGTATTGATTTGCTTAGTAACATATTAGTTAACCTCTAATTCCGCGTATTGAATCAATTAATATTTCTTTATACTTACATTTATATTTTCTATGTCCAATTCTAAACTTTCGTCTTCGAGATATTCATAATTCTGATATTCATAATCCTGACTCTCATGGTCCGACATTATTATATTAATTAATATTAATTTATTCAGTCACGTAAATGAAATGTCTCACCACGGTAGTACTTTTTAGGTTTGTTCGTGTTGCTTGCTGAAGCACTCGGGTGATGTTTCCGAAATGTTTTCCGAACACACCTAGTTCAGTATAATCGCTCGCGACAAAATTGAGCGTGACAAAATGTTCAATCTTGACCAACTTTTGTTACGACGTTGCGTCTCTCATTGCGACGGAAGTGACGTTGAGGATAGCGGTACGTTCATGGAAATCGCGCGTCGCGCTTAATGTTATCGCGCTGGTCAATAATAGCTACAATTACTCACTGAACACTTAAACAGCAATAAAACATGATTGATTCTTGTTTTATTATTTAATCGATCATTTTTAGTTACTTATGTGATTATAATATTAGATAAACCTTATGAAAAGATTTCATTGCGTTGGTGTGAATAGAAAAAATTTTACTTTTGCGATTCGTCGCATGTCGCGCGTCGCGCGTCGCGTCGTCGCGCTGGTCTGCAAGAGCCATATATTGTCATCATTTTCGATGTGGTCTTTATCGACAAACCAAATTCGGTATCCAACCGCGAGTTTATTATGTTCATTCACAAACTCGACGAGAACACAGTTGGCATTGTCCACTTCGAGCATTTTGAAACTTGTAGAAAACAATACTTTAATCCTGGAAAACTGTGGGAGAACAACGAGCACAATGATATATCGCATTAATACACTATTTCCTGCGATATTAGACGAGCTGTCGGGCAAGAAGAACAAGAGAACTGTATCTCTTTTCCTGCGACCTGTGACTCGTGGCACAACACAAGCTCGAGTATGCAGCCATGCAGCCGCGCGAAACAAATGAAAGTAGCACGTCCCTCAAGGATAAAGACTATTACACATGAAAGTTTTAATCATAAGGCCGTAAGCAAATCGACCAATCACAGTCAAACATTCTCACAATGTAAGAAAAATGTTGCACTGTAATTAATTGATCAATTTGCTTACGGCCCTATGATTACAACTAAAACTTTTTTACGTGTGAAGCCTCGTCTACACGACAAGGCGTAAGGCACGGCGCAAGAGCTCAGGCGCAGGCGTTGGAAATAAAATTAGTTTATTTCGCTCGCGCCGCTGCGCCACGACCCTACAATAAGGAAAAATCCTCTTGCGCCTGTGCTCGCACTCTTGCGCCGCGCCTTACGCCTTGTCGTCTAGACGAGCCTTAATGATTTTGCCCAACATTTACCTCGACCAGGTTTAGAGGTTACACGAGTCCTTCCGATCTGGCACACGCACACGACTGGTACACGCACCGGCGCCAAATAAGTGCCGACCCTATCCGCGTGAGGCGCACGCACACAAACAAGCGAACGACCAATCCGAAAGTCGCACCGCGGTCGTCCGACGATCGGATTAGTCACTCGCTTGTTTTTGTGTGTGCGTCTCACTTTATACCGATGCGGGTACATCGCTACTAACGGAGCAACATCATCCATTCGTGTGGCGAACGCGCTTTTTTACAGCTTTACGTATATTACGCTAATTTTTATGGAAAAAAAACATTCGGGTTTTCGTGTAGATGTAAGTTGGAAAACATGAAACGCAGATCTTATAAACCATACTTGAAAGATCGATCTGCACGCATGCCGGTAACAACTCTTCATTCTCGTGAAAAACAAAAGCAACTATTGGACCGATTAAATCAGGTATATATATTTAATGTTCTCTGTAAGCTGGCTCAAATCAAATCTCTATCAAATCTCTATTGTAATTTTTCAAGAAATAGTCAACATAAAAAGTAAATAAAAAAAGTGAAAATTAAAAAAATTTTTTTTCTCATTGAATTTTGAAACCTGTACAATACAACTTAAAATATTTTTGTGTTCCTTTTTCATCATAAATTTGTCTTGAAATTAAAAAAAATCGGATGCGTCGACGGTTAATGTTTTCCGATTTAGATGGAATATACATATATTAAATATTTAGAACCTCGATCCGCGCGATTATTGAATAGGAAAGGAATGAAGAGAGTAATGTGGAAATAGATGAGGATATTGACTATGCAGTACCTGCACACCTTAACGAACCTTGCCCAGAAAAGAATAGTTCTGACGAATGTGAAGCCGATGATAACGATTGTCAACTAAATGAAGATGTTGCAGAAGAATCGGTAAATATTTGGAATTGGTACGGGTATTGTAAGAAAAGAAATTGTCGTATGATGTTATTGATGCGAAATTGGCTGTATTTTAAAGAAGACTATTTTCTTGAGATCAATAATATTAATGGATATATTACAGTATGTCTATTTACCGCAGAATTTTTGAAACTGATTTAAAATATTATTTCATTGTTGTATGATAATATATTACGCAATCAGATGGAACAATCTGTTGTAAATATAGTGACTTATAAACATTTTAAAATGTTCAAAGTCAAAGAAAAATCCTTATTTAATAACACGTATCTTTGTAAGGGAAAAACAATGATGCAATGTGGAATTATTGTAACGAAATAGGAATAATTTACAGGACTTGAATAGTAGTGATGGCAATGATTTTATTAATCTGGATGTAGAAGACGAACGTGATATGATTGAAGAAATCCATGATGACAAAGAGGTCTTTCAAAATAGGGATGGCAACCTCGATCAGCCCAATAATAATGTGGAAAATGTATTCATTTGAATATACCATAAATAACAAATAAAACTATTTATAATGTTTACGTTTTTCTCTGTATACAGGGTGTCTGATGCAAAAGTAGCCACTTTGCAAATAGCGGTAGATTGGGTTAAACTAAGGAGAAATATCATGTACCGAGGTACAAAGT
>NW_011965452.1:0-6678 GCF_000949405.1 Vollenhovia emeryi
GAGAATATGCGTGGATGGTGACGTGCGGCAAGAAATGCGAAAAAAATATCTAATTATTGTACTTATTCTGTACGATATAATTCTTTTGTACTGCGAATTCCGGAATTTTTCCACTTCACTTATTTATAAACGTATCGATGAATCGGTAGCTTTGTAAATAACGTTTCACGTCAAAGTGGTCGGTAGAGGGAGCATGGTCGGCAATAGGGACATTTACCTTATACGGGTGTGACGCAAATTCGACATGCGTGAAGTTGGACTGCGATCCTAAAACTACTATATTAATCCACGGTTTAAGTCAGTTTTTATATTCAAGGCCGTCTTAAGAGCATCTTTAAATGCTCCGTAGCTAATAAAATGTTGGTTATATTAGAAATGCATTGGCCGATATTGTCCAACGTAAAGCCAATATTGGCCATGGAATAAATGTAAATATTGCACGATAATAATTATATAATATTAGATTTGTATTGGAAGTGCATTGGCCAACATTTAACAATGTAATAAGAATATTGGTCTAACATTGATACAATGTTAAACCAATATTGCTAAATAGACACATTGGCTAAATGAAAGAAGGCTTCCATCTTACAATATTGAACCAATATTGGCAATACTAGATTTACATTATTTCCCAATATTGCGCTACTAGGGATCTTTAGATAAATTCAAGACGGCCTTGAATATAATCTGACTCTGAATACCGGCCATAAGTCGCCGAACGCTTCTCTCGTACATATAGAAAAATAAATTCCGATTAGTTTACAATTGCTACAATGACACCTGTAATTTTATTTTATCTTAATTTGCACGATTGACTGAAACGCGCGTAACGATAACAGCGGTTTCCTTCGTTTGTCAGTTGTTTTCCTATCAAACCATTCTAAACAATGTTGCTCAGACGCGCGTGTGCGTGCGGAGATTAACTTGAAGTAAATGAGAAGATAATAAGATTTACGCGGACTACGCGAACAGAATTACGGCTGCTTGCTTCCGACTTACTAATTGACGCGGCGATACCGATGATAATTGATGTCAAATGTGCATGGCACGAGCTGATTAAGAATTGCGTTGAAAAGGGCACTTTGATATCGCGAATGGGGGGGGGTTGAAAAGCGCTGCGTGATATTGAAAATACGGCAAACAAGTGTGTCAAATCGCTTCGAGAGTTATCTCAATAATCGGCGAACGAGTTCATTAATTCCCACTAAATCGTACGTGTTGCATCCAAGAGCCGCGAACACGAGGGAGATGCGTTGTGTCACTGCTCAAACATTTCCAAGTTCGTTCAAGAGAGCTTCGTGCTTTGGTGTCATCACAAAAGTTCGATCGACAATTCGCATGAATCAACATCGAAGCCGCGCAAATTTTGCACAATTCTTCCTTGTATATCGTTTTAAACGTCGATTCTCGTATTTGCCAAAGACTCCGGGGTGTCTTTGGGTAAAGACGCGAAAATATGTGACGTCTTCGAGCCAAGTTATTGTGGGATTCAAAATAAAACCGCGACATCGTGTTTACCTTGAGGAGCGTTGTTTTCCGATTGTTTGATGCAACGTACGTTGACGCAAGAGCTTTTGTGGACCGCGCTTTTTTTGCTCCGTTCTCGCAATTCGTTAGTTATCTTGCGAACGTGAAATAAACGGAATGCGAAGTGTTCTGCGAATTGTCGCCCATAAGAAACCGTTAGCTATTTGCGTGCGCAAGGTGTAACGGCAACAGCAATTCTGTTTTAGTAATTAGCGCTTATCTCTCTCGAAAGGTTATACGCAAAAATACGCAATATCAATTTCGCTTATCGCGCTAGGAGGGGAAAAATACAAAAAAAACCGTGAGATCAAAGGATACATATCTATTATATACACGTCTGACAGAGAACTTCTCGCGACCCTTATAGAAATGTAAGCGAAATAATTACTAGAAAATTACTGTGCATCAGTAATTTCTAATAATTCAATTACTGAACTCTCTAGTAATTGTTCAGTGCGTTTTTCGTTCCCAGTTGTTGCATTTTTGTAAGGGGATTTTAATCGAACACGCAAAGTGGCAAGCAGTTATTAGAGGAATTAATTGCGCATTGCTATATTTTGACAGAATCAATGGCGACTATATTGCGGCCAACATTTTATGTCTGAATGATCTACAACGCACGGAGTATCTTGAACGAGCTCTTGAGGATAGAAATGTTGCAAAAATTCTGCAAATCTATTAATAGTAAAGACTGACGGGTTGCAGTATTACAAACTATTTCGTGGATTATTTATAGAGCACATTTACTACGAGATTAGTTGTGTTAGAGTTAGATCGATGATAAGAAAAACTGAGGAAAGATTTTTCGTATGCTGAAAATCATACCCAGATTTCCTTAATATTTACTTTCCTGCTCGTGTAGAAAAGTAAGCCAGAGTACTTGGCGCCAAGTAGAAGCGACCAAGCGATCAGGGAAAGCAAACGGGATTATCGAAGCAATTTTAAAGAACCAGATTTAAGTCGGTTTGGCGATACCCGAAAGCATCTCATGAATTCGTGCCAAGCGAGAAAACAGATGGAAAATAGACTTCGACCCTGTCCCACCCTTCGCACTGAAGTCTTGCGGAATCTCGTTGGAACGTCCCAAGTTTAATCTCAATTTTAAGATTGATCGGAAATCTCTTTACAGTGTTAAGAGAAAGGGTCTCTTAATTTTCGATTTTAAAAGATTGATTCGATTCAAACTGCATAATGTTCATTTCGATCGCGATGCAAATCTGTCAATTGTATTACTCTTTAGACATTTGATCGATAGGTTGAAAATATACTGATCTGAGTTGCACAGGTGATCGTGATAAACTCCAAAAAGATTGTGCAAAAAAATTGTTCCGAATACAAAGAATTTCTTTTGCATCCGAAAGAAAGCTCAAAAACTGACGACACAAAACCGAATTCTTTCTGAACTCTTGGGGTGTTTTTAGAACGAAAATGAGGTATGGAAAGAGAATTCATAATTCGGAAGTGAAAGAATTCTTGTCGAATCCTCGAAATTGGGGAAATTCTGAATCCTTCGAGAGGTTCTTAGAAGAAGTTTTCAGGATTTCATAATTCGGGAACTCAAAAAGAATTGGATTCCCTGCGCTATCTGTGGAATAATGAGACTGACCTATCGAGAGGGAGACGGTGGAGATGCGGCTGACCATGATGCGGCGCCCTGAAAAATTTCCAGGACCGGAGTCGGAGGCAGCTGCGGCAAGGCACAACACCAGTCTACTCGGTCGCGAGGAAGCCTAATCTGCGACTGTCGATCGTGGGTGTGTAGCACAGAGACGCCGGTGGGCTCTTCGTCGCTCGTCGATGACGATGGATCGACACATCGATCGGTGCCGTCGTCGCGGCGCTTTAAATATTACGTTAACGCGCGAGCGGGAGCGCGATCCGAAAATCCTTTTCCCCACTTACCGCCGCCGATCGCGCGACAATTGGGGGTCGCGGGCCCGTTATTCCACGCGAATGCACCTGCGTCGCAGTAATAATTAATCTATTATAAATATCGTAAACGCGTAATGTAATATGTGACGCAACTCGCGTGTGTTATCGCGCGACTCGTTAAATTTTGCAAGGATCCGACCCGACGCCGTATTTCTTTATTAATTATGACTGCGACTTATACTTTTCTATTGACGATTTTCTATTCAACGATTAATCCCCGGAAACTTTGATTTCTTCACGACGTACATTAAATGAACCGCCATATAGAATAATGATTAAAATAAATTATTAAAATATAACTAATGAAATTAAGAAACGCGCATTACGTCTGCGTAATTTAACAAATTAATAAAATTCATAAGGCTATCACGTGATAAACACAAATTCGAAGGAATTAAGAGCCGTGACAGAATATTAGTGTCTAAATAATTTCTTATTTTGTGATAGAACGCAACAAAGGCCTTCTTCTTATTTCGTGTCAAGTTTCAAGCTTAAGTAATATTTCTTATTACTTTGTATGAAATTATTATTAAGAAATAAAATAAGTGTAGAAACGACCTTACTGGCACTTCTTTATTATATTATAAATTCACAACGTTTCGGCCAGTAATACTGGTCCCTCTTCAGGTAACGATATCGTTACTGGCCGAAACGTTGTGAATTTATAATATAATAAAGAAGTGCCAGTAAGGTCGTTTCCCACGCTTATTTTATTTCTTCATTTCTCGACTGGCGTCAATAAGTTGAATCGAAATTATTATTTCTTATTTGAAACGCGAAAAAGGTGGTTTGCTTAAATCAGAAATAGATAAGAAAGTGGGACATGTGATTTCGCGTCAACACTCGATTTCGAGTCGACGTTCTACCGTTCCCTTGAATTTCGTCGTTTTTTCCACGCCTCATTAGCCCGCTGATCTAAATGAGATTCCCCTAAAAAAGATACACCTGTCCACGTGTGTGTGCGCAGAGTAAATCACGCGTGGCAACCGAAGGCCCGAAATTAAGAGATATGCCCCGGCAACAAGAAAATAGCCGTTTTCAGCAAGACGGATGATTTGTTTAATTACCTCGTTATCCCAGTTTGCCGTTACGTCGGAAAGCTGTTGGAGAACCTGTCAGACGGAAATGTCAATCCGCGCGTGATCGGTCGTACAATATTTGCTTTAATTGCAGACGAATCAAATTGCCCCTCGACGGCCACCAACGGCGAACATTTTATAAATAATCGTAATCGCGATCGCGATCTCATTCAGGGCGCGGTACGCTCGGCGTTTTTCTCCCACGAGCGCGCTCCTCGCCTCCTGAGCTTCCACAAAAGGATGCCCTAGCTGGTCTCATTATTATTGACCGCTGGAATGCTCCGTAACGCCAAATGTAACGATTAAACATCGCGCTTTGGACGCGGAATATTTCTATCAGCTCGCGTTCCTAGAAAGAATTCGCATTCGATCGTCAGAGAACAATCGTACGTTCCACACGACGTAAACCGCGCTATGCACCGAGGATATTTTAGGAATATTTCCTTTCCCGAAATTTGCTGCATTCAAACGTGAATGTTAACATATTCATATATATTTAAAAAAGTTGATTGAAAAAGTTCGTTAGTAGTTTGGTGGTATAACCCTAGCAGCAAAAAGTTCTATAGATAACTACAAAAATTTACTCGAAATAGAAATTTGGAGAAATTTTTACATCTTCGTTGAAACATTTTTTTTTTAAATACTACGAAATAGTACCACAAATTACAATGTTCTCAAAATCAAGAAATTATTGCAAGTAGTATTTCATGAAAAAGTACAATTTTGTAAAAATTAGTACAAGACTTTACTAGTTTTCAAAATTTGAGAAACAACAAAATCTTAAAGAATTAAAACGTCTGCTTACTTGTAGAATATTACAAAAATTAACAGAAGTGTTCCAATTCTAGCATCTTCATGTCGATTTTTTTATAACACGTTTTAAATCTACGTAGAATTTCTTAGATTCTGGCAGTTATATTTTATAATTTTGCAGAATTTTGTGGAATTATTGCCGGCGGGGAATGCGCGCGGAGAAGTTAGATGGAATAGAGGCGAGAGTTATTGCAAGTCAATTTAAGAACGCTGCAGTAATTTATTATTCGGTTACTCGGCTGATGAAACGATTGTTCCTTCTTTCATGAGCAGAAGCGCGAAAATAAATTTCTTGGCGTCATCGATTTCTTTATCTGTAATTTAAAAAAAAAACCCGTTATTTCTGGAGATTTCCGAATCTCTTATTACGGATAACGTTACCTATCCTTAAACATATCGTAAACTCGCAACAACGGAGAAGGTGTGTACGCGCATTATACACGTAGGTGCCAGTCGGGGCGACGCGAGCAATTATAAGAATGTTTGTCGTGGGTGCGGTTCTTCTTTCATTAAGGGGACTAGAAACCCTTGAAGAGCGAAAAATTGACGTATGTCCGTTGACCTGAGAATTAGGACTGGATCGATATCTAGTTCAATTGTCGTTACCTATAACAGCTGTCTATATTTGTATATACTTATGCATTGGAATTTCATTAATAAATTAGAATTTAGATTAACGAGCTACAGAAAAATTGTGTTAAAATTGACTTCATGGAAATTACCACGTGCAATGTGCAACATTACTGAATCATGCTTGTATTTGTACGTGGATATTCAAAGGATAATTATTACCATGCATTACGAAATTATAGTCAAGTGAAATCTGACGACTGGACAGCGCGATAGAAGCGGTTTGATTTGGAAGCCAACAGCGCACGGCCAGGCAACAGGCAATAGGAATAGGGAATAGAATTTTTGACGCGTTGGATTCGTCGAAAATTTTCTTCCAACCAATCCAACGCGTCAGAAATTCTATTCTCTGTTCCTGTTGCCTGTTGCCTGACATTGTGTGATAGGCTTAAGGCTCAACACACAATGCCAGGCAACAAGCAATAGGAATAGGGAATAGAATTTTTGACGCGTTGGATTTCTCTTCCAACCAATTCAACGCGTTAATTCTATTCCCTGTTCCTGTTGCCTGGCATTGTGTGATAGGCTTAACAGTAAAGCCTATCACACAATGCCAGGCAACAGGAACAGGGAATAGAATTTTTGACGCGTTGGATTCGTCGGAAATTTTCTTCCAACCAATCCAACGCGTCAGAAATTCTATTCCCTGTTCCTGTTGCCTGTTGTCTGGCATTGTGTGATAGGCTTTAAGCAA
>NW_011965453.1:0-6690 GCF_000949405.1 Vollenhovia emeryi
TCGAGTTTTCCTTTTATGTTGTCACGTACAGTATTACTAATTATTTTTTTGCTGAGTTTTATTTGTTTCAGATAAGTGCCTGATAAAAGTGCAATTTTATTTATAATTATTGTGATATGGACGGAGTGTGATATGTGAAAAGTGCAATTTTATTTATAATTTTTGTGATATAATACATAATGTGATACTACAATGTAATTTTTTATTTTAATACGTATCGTTTTAAATCAAATGTATCTATATGTTATGTTAAAAATTTAATTTTGTTTTGTGAATACGGGTAAGGTTTTTGGCAGTTTTCCTTACCCCTTGCAACGAATGTTGGTATTCTTAATTTCTGCCAAATAAAATATTTTATTTAAAAATGGTTTGTTTATATAATTATTCCAGACCTCTATATACCTTCTTAATACATTTTTAATTTTTCTTTTTACATCTTAGTATTCTACAATACATAAAATGTTTAATATACATATATTTGTATATGTATATAATTCTAATTGGTTTTACATCTTTTTATTGACAATTAAAAAATTTTTATATAATTTTTATAGAAGCGTCAAAATAGGGTTCCTGCAGGACCTGTATATGTCCTGTTTTGATACTGCACTGCTGCTGTACTTGAACGCGCATGCGCCAGAAAGCGGCACAGCTAACATCACTGATTCCAGCATCGCGACGATTGTTTTAGTCCGTATAGGCTGCGCTGCAGCTCGCAGACTTTCCCAGTCCCGTCGTCGTACCCTTCCGGCTGCTGCATGTGTATCGTCTCGTCGATTTCTCCGTACAGGAATGCTGTTTTGACGTCGAACTGCTTCACTTTCATGTTCTCGTTGGCAGCTACGGCGAGGATTGCTCGTACCGAGTCAAATCGAACCACCGGGCTATGAGTCTCCTGGTAATCTATTCCTTTGCTTTGTCGGAATCCACGAGTCTGGCTTTGTACCGTTGGACGTTGCCGTTGGAATCCCTCTTTAGTTTGAACGTCCATTTGCTGTCGATCACGCTTGAGCCCTTCGGTGCGTCTACGAGTTTCCATACTCGATTTTTCGTAAGAGACCGGAATTCTTCGTCCATCGCCTTCTTCCATGATTCTTTTTCGTCGCTTTCTACCGCTTCTCGGTAAGAGAGTGGCTCTTGACTCTCGGCCGTGAATACACTTTCGAAGTCTTGAAATCTCTCAGGCGGTCTCAGCGTCGCCCTGTCTCGGAGCCGACGGCCTTCGTCTTGCGGTCGACCGTCTTCGTTGTTCCCGTCGTTTGCTCGATCGCCTACATCGACAAATTCACCTTCCTCGTCTTCCTCGTCCGGCTCTCCCTCGTCGTTCGCCGCTGGCTCGTTGTCGCTGTCCGTTTCTTCGCTTTCGTCTATGCCGTGTTCTTCGCCAAGCCATACCTCGACGTCGTCTCGCTCCTTCGGTTCGATCGTGTCGGCCATCTTCCCGGAGAAAACCACGTCCCTCACGGTCTCGACTTTTCGGTTGTCGGGGTACCACACGCGGTATCCCTTGGTCTCGTCCCCGTAACCCACGAAGTAGCCCTTTTTCGCTTTCGCGTCCAACGCTCGGCGTTTTTCTTTGGGCACGTGGACGAAAACCTCTTCGCCGAATTTGTGAAAATCCTTTAGAACTGGTTTTCGCTGAAACCAGAGTTCCATTGGCGCTGCTCCCTTGGTGCTGCTCGTCCCGGTGCAGTTCAGTGTGTATACCGCTGCGTTGATTGCCTCTGCCCAGAATTCCGCCTTGAAGCCTCCTGCGAGCATGAGTGTGCGGCCCGCCTCCTTGAATGTGCGGTTGTCTCTCTCGGCGGACCCGTTTTGCTCCGGGGTGTAGTTTACTGTTCGCTGATGCCTTATTCCGAGCGCGTCCGTTAGTTCTCTCATTTCTCGATTGGCGAACTCGAGCCCGTTATCCGTTCGGAGCACCCGTACTCCTCCTGGGCACTGCTTTTCGGCCTTTTTGAGGAAATCTCTGACTCGGTCCGGCGTCTCGGCTTTACTTTCGATGAAGTACACCGTTCTGTAGTGCGAAAAGTCATCTTTTAATAGCAGGTAATATCTAGCGCCTCCGAGCGATCTCGTCGGCATGGGCCCGCAGAGATCTGCATGAATAATCTCGCCTATGCTCCTCGATTTCGAGTTGCTCGTCGGAAACGGAAGTCGATGCATTTTTCCGATCGTACATGCTTCGCAGAAGGGCTTTTCCTTACCTTTTACGGGTATTTTAAACCTGTCAAGCGTTTGCCTCACGTGCCGGAAGTTCTGGTGTGCCAGTCGCTCGTGCCACACCTGCAGTGTGTCCGTTGAGGCTGCGTGTGCTTGCGTTGGCTCCTGCTTCCCCGTCGACGGGCTCGGCTCGGCAATTTTGAACAGCATCTCGTATAATTTCCCGCGACGTTCACCTGATGCGACAACGTGTCCGTTCCTCGTGAGCTCGCATTTGGCGTGAGACGACTGCATTCTCAGGCCTCTGTCCATCGCTGCTCCGGCTGAGAACAAATTATATTTGAGCTTTGGTACATACAGAACGTCTACGAGGTGGTTGTCGTTCCAATTGTTCCCATCGAACATAGTGACGTTGATCGATCCTCTGCCCTGAGCCTCGATGCAGCCTCCGTCGCCAATGCCGACTAGTCCCGGAGAGTCAAATGCCTTATACGTGATGAACCAGTCTCTGCGATGCGACATGTGGTCGGTGGCTCCAGTATCCATGACCCACGCTGAGTCTGTGATTTGTTGCTCCGAGGACGACGCGAGAGCTTCGCCTAGCAGGCCCTCTCCGTGCAGCTTCTTCCCTTGCGTATTGGGTTTTTCTATTGACGCTCGGTTGTCGTCTCCTTTGCGGTCCGGACAGTCTCTTGCCCAGTGTCCTGGCTCTCCGCAGACAAAACACTTTCCTGGCTTCGACGATTCCCTCGATGTGCCTCCTCGACCTCGCTTCGAGCCTCGCTTGCCTCCTCGACCACGTTGCGTATTAGTTGATAGGGCGTTGCCACTCTTGTCCTCTCGCAACGCATCCATGGCCTCTTCGGTCGTGAGTCTCGACTTTAGGTTTATAAGCGTGCGTTCTCCCGCTGGCGTTGCGTTCCATAAGCTTATGAAGTATCGGTGGCTCTGCGGCAGTGTTAACAGGATTTTTGTTATTATCATCGAGTCTGATATTGGCTCACCCAATAAGTTCAGCCTGTTCGCGATGTCTTCCAGTTTTGAAATGTGTGTGGAGATGTCATCGGAGCTCTTCTTCGTTGCGTTGTACCAGTTTTGTTGCAGCATGTGCACATTTGCCTCCGATTTCTGCTCGTATATCGACTCGAGCTGTCTCCACATCTCCGCAGCAGAGTCGCAGTTCATAATGTGCAGCGTCGGCTGTTCTCTTATCGTCGTGACGATCACCTTTTGCCCTGTTGCATCGGCTTTCTCCCACGCGGCGAGAGCTTTCTCGTGCTCCACCCGTGCAGCGGCAGTGGCATCCGGGGCCGGCGCCTCGGGCTTTACCTCGGTCCCGAGAGTCACTTTCAGCGCACCATGCGATCTCAAAATCACTTTTATTTGAAATTTCCACATGTTCCAGTTCTCGATGTTCTTGAGTCTCACTACTCTTGAGAGTTCGCTTTCCATTGTCGCTTGGTTATGTTTCCACTGTCGCTCGTGGCAGGGAATAACCTCAAAAGGAAACCGGCGCTTGGAGTATTCTCGATTCTCTCACTTTTCTTCACTTTTTACCGAAACTATTTCCCGCACAATTCTTCTGGGCCCATAATCTGTTGAGCTTAGGTGAGCGCGAATAAATTCCAGCTTGGATGTGCGAGGAAAGAAAAGATTAGTTTTATTCAGGTGAGAAAA
Organism: Vollenhovia emeryi; assembly: GCF_000949405.1. NCBI lineage: Eukaryota > Metazoa > Arthropoda > Insecta > Hymenoptera > Formicidae > Vollenhovia > Vollenhovia emeryi. The sequence goes on from NW_011965453.1 coordinate 3,841, forward strand.
GGTGTTCGCGTTACATATTTTTCTGAACAAGTGGTAGCAAAAGCGCAGGCGCGAAGGAAGTTCTCGCTTGCGGAGGGATGGAGAGTGTGTCAAGGGGCTGTCGCTAAAGCCGATTCCTCAACATTTTCCTTTGCGCGAAGAGGGAAACGCGGAGGGGGGCAGGGCGTCAAAATGGGCCGACAAGATGGCGTGTGGGTCAGACAAAAAAATGGTGTGGCTAGTAAAGTGGAAATGAGAAGTTTTCCCAGCGGGGGAGAGGGAAACACGGGAACGGTGCTATGTCGTGTGTTTAACGTGGGACCGATGGCGCCGTGAGGTGGGGGAGGGGATTTGACCGGAGGAAAAACAGGAATGGACAGGTTTCTTTGGGAGCGACGCTATGTCGTGCGTTTAACGTGGGTCCGATGGTGCCGTGAGGTGGGGGAGTTGATTTGGCCGGAGGAAAACAGGAATGAACAGGTTTCTTTGTTATGCGCAATGGTATTGAAGTTACGAGAGAGAAGGTCGCAGGGTGAAAGAAGTAGACGAGAGTCGGGGTTACAGAAACTTTTATTACGAGAATGTAATTATGTACGAATGAACATGTTGGGAAATTGTATATACGATGATTTTATAAGAGTTGCGATCGGCGATTTGACAGAATTATACGAAGGATTTCGTGAAAGCGTAGAGAAGTTAATTCTAAAAATATTATGTTAAAGTACATATCGAGAAAAGTGAGACCGTTAATTTGAGTGCGCACACTGCGTTCAATATCATCGTAGTTGCCTCTCAGCGTTAGTTTTACAATGTCATGATCTACGTAGCTCTTGGGGAGATTTAATTCAATTTCCTTGACGAGATATCGCGCGCATTCGTTGACATTATTCGCCAGAGATTGCAAATGTTTTAAGTGTGCGTCGACGCACTTTGCGATATTTTACAAGCCGAGAAAAGTGGTCTTTTGCATCACTATTCCCACGGCGTAAGTTTTTCGTTTCTTTGCTGGTGGAGTTAAATCCTGCGTCTCGCCGTCTTGTCGAAGATCCTCGCCGGTATTTTCCGCGGAGTGCTCGTCATTTTCTTTGTACGCCACCAGTATGGATCGCGCTCCATAGGCGGTGGTAAAGTTGATGGAGATGTTACCGAAGTCGATGGGATTCGGCTTGGGTTTATTATCCCCGCGCAGATATTCGTTCATGAGATCCATCTTGGAATCGCTGCAACGAATTTGAATCGAAGTAGATTCCCTCCGCATAGTGGCCGGTTAATTTGACTATCGGAGCGAAGATGTCCTCGTGCGTTGTTTGCAATCCCACGTGGATCCTCTTCGTATGGGAGTTGTTAAGTCCGTAGGTTGTCGTTAGCAGCATTGTTTCTTTTTTCCCTCGAAGTTGCGTCTCTTATCGGGAAGGCTTTTATCGGGGACATCGCGAACGATGCGCTTCTCGAGATTGGCGATTTTATGATCGGCCATTGTTCTCACTTCCACGTAATAGCGTATGACACGAGTAATCGGCGACAGCAGTAGCAGCAGCAGCAGCAGCAGCAGCAGCAGCAGCAGCAGCAGCACCGGGTGAGAACTACACTTTTCGTTCGCGAAGTCGATGCTTCGAACGACGAGACGGTAATGAATTCGAGCTAGTAGAATCGGTTTCGTTTATATAGCTTTGTTTCGCGTCCATTCGGAGAAATGCGCGCGCAGTTAATGGAAAAATCTAGATTTTTCTAGATTCAATCTTGCGCGAGAAGTAATTTAAAATGTTTAAAAAATTTAACGAAAAAATCAGTTTGAAAGTTATATAATAGGCTGGGAGAATTTGACAATAAAAGTAATTTGAGTGAAGGGCGTGGAAATGTGAAAATTGTTAGTTTTTAAAATGTTAAATAAGCGGAATAAATAAAATAGAAGTGAGTTTAAAATATTTCTAAGAGGGGGAGATCGGAAGAAAACCAATCCTGTTTGCCACGACGATAAATCTTTCAAGATAAAATTTCGAAACGACACCGTCCATAGTTCGCCCCCGAAAAGCACTTGGCGAAAAATACTACTTTATTTCACCCTATGGCAGAATAGGAGGGGTAAAATCTCGAGAGAGAGAGAATCAGCTCCAAATGACGTTTAGCGAAAGATATTGTACGTGCTAAACGTTAGAAGATATTATAAAATATCTATAAAAATGAAAAAATATATGATTTCGTGCACATTCGCTCGCTCAAGCGCTCTTTCGTTCACCTTCTACTTTCTCTTAGTTGGAGAAAAGCGCACGAACTATCTATTATATTGGACGGTTCTTTTTACGAGGGATCTTCAGATCCTATGCAAGGGCTAATCCACTGATCTATATTATAACTGGATGGTGGATAGGCCAAATTTTCTGTCCCCAATTGAACAGCGCCATGTTGGAAAAAGTGTGTCATTTTCAGGCATCATCGGAAGTTGTCGTGAGCGTTCGGTTAGAAGTTGTCGTTCGTACACTTGCCAAACAAGACAGGAAGAAGACCGTTGTCATATATATTTTAATAAAGTGAACTTAGTGAACACAATGAAATGTGTATATTGTGCAAAACCTATTGACAAAGGTGTACGCAGATCTCTTCATCGGTAAGCAGCAATTACTAATTTATTATACATAAGTCAGTGGCAATAATTCACAATTATTTAATTAAATTGTAGGTTATACTAAATATAGGGTGCGTTCGAGCGGACGCTATTAGCGCTATTTAGCACTACAGACTGTTCGCTAGAGCTAGAAATAGCGTTACCAAATACTATCGCGACGTCACTATACTGATAGCGTTAATTTGCTTCCATTTCACGTTAATAATCAGTAGAAGCCGACAAATAACCTAACCTAACCTAACGACTCC
>NW_011965454.1:0-6692 GCF_000949405.1 Vollenhovia emeryi
TCGTATCTGTGGTGACAGTACCTCAAGCCGAACGAGTTACCAGATATCCTCCGCAACGACCAGAACAGCCTCTCCAGGAGGATTTCATTCCTACTACACCGCCACGGGCAATAACTCCTGATTACCCGCTCGCAGGCCTTTCTCCACTCGTTAGGCACGAGCAACCAATCTCTCCAAATACATCGGCAACTTCACCAACCGAGACTATCGTATCGTGGTTATTAGAACGCTTAACGCTACCACCGCCGAGATTTAGCCGACCACGGCATCCACCTCTAGGACCACTGGATCCACGAAATTCACGTCCCATATCACCAAGTTCCGACATAACCACTGCGGACAGGTGGACCCAGACAGGCTCCTACGCTACAGCACGGAAGCAGAAGCAGCAGGATAGACGAAATAAGCTATCTCAACGAACTAAATTGAAACAGTTCTTCTAAGAACTCACCACCGGCCCTTCTCAGGGCCCCAATCTATCAAACGCAGAACATTTGTTTTGGTATCCGGACAATAAGTAACGTAGCTCCCACGAAGCTACAATCACATTTCAAACAGGTGTCCTAATCTAAATAATTACCCACTTTCCTTTTATGTTACATTTTATTTTATTTGTTTTTATTTTATTTTGCTTTTCTCTTCTCCAGTAATATTTAATCATTTTAAAAGTTTCATTACTTGATGGATTAAAATGAATTCCAGTTTTATTTGATTAGAAAATGCATACTTTTATCGTATCTTTTGACTAGTGTATATTGTTTTTTGTAGTGTGATTATCTCACCTCTTTTGGATCTACTAGTGATGAAAAGAAAGCTGCAACCATAATTATGCAAAAAGTAATGTATAATTCCCTGGCAAAAAATTATAATTTTGATGGCCATGGTGATAAAATAGGCTTCAAAACACTTAACCTGTGGACAGTTATTGAAGGTAAAATTCTAATGTCTTGTTGGTTTGAGTTTTAATTAATATTGTCTTTTCTATCATCCTTTACAAATTTGGAGTATAACTTTATATCAACAAACTTTGAAATAATAATCCTATAATTGTGATATGCATTATAATTATTTTCTTTAAATATACTGTGCTTATATCCTTGTTGTAAATATATTTTATGTAATATATCCGGGCTCCCAACGGGAGAGTACGTTACTGTGCGACACAGCGTCACGGGAACGTGTGCTTCGAGACTCAGATCGCTCACGGAAGGCGAGCGTGACACACGTGTAGTTAATACAGAATTCAATTACGAATTACCGCCCTATTCATTACCGATCCTAATACATAACAATTGGCGACGAGGACAGTGGCTGTCGAACTCAAGTGCATATTTTGTGGAAAAGTAACGTTTATAACGTAGCATTCGTGAACCACAGTATACGAGGCACGCGGGAAGAGGAATTCTCGGAATTCACGGGAGTAATACAAGGACAGGTTCGGTAAGAAGACTCGACGATTAATTATCAGCGGAGTCAGCAACAGAGTAGACGGAAGTAGGGAGTAGACGGAAGATTAAGAAAACGAGTAGAGCAAACGGTAATTAATGAATAGATTTCGTTCAAATGTCGGGATCAAGTAAAGACATAATTGACTATACGAAAACGTCGTGGATCCAAGAATTGAAAAAAGCACAATTAACTCAAATACTGCAAAAATTAGAAATTAAAATTGAGGCCAATGCTAACATCGACGAATTACGCAGAGTCCTACGCGCTCACATAGAGGAAGTAAACATCAGGCGAGCCGCAGAACATAACAAGAAGTACGTTGAAGACGAGAACGACGACAGGCAAGGAAATAACACTATTCACACAATGACGGGCAATAACGGAACCAAGTTAGAGTTTCAGCTGGGAAGGGACGATTGGGAAATGTACGCCGAACGTCTTGAGTTATATTTCGTAGCTAACGATGTGAAGGAAGAGAAACAAGCCGCGGTATTGCTAACAAAAATAAGTGCCGACACTTATAAACTTGTTCGAGATTTATGCGCACCCGATAAGCCAAGTACGAAGACATTCAAGGACTTGGTGAAATTAATAAATGACCATCTGAACCCGAAGCCGTCAGAGACGATGGAACGGTGCAAGTTTCATAAGGCGCAACAAACAGAGACAGAGACAGTAGCCGAGTTCGCGGCAAAATTGAAAAGTTTGGCAATTACTTGTAATTTCGGTGATGTTTCGATAGCATTGAGAGATCAGTTTGTATGCGGACTAAAAGATCACGCTACAAAGACGTTGCTGTTCCGTGAAGATAAACTAACGTTCGAGACAGCGTATAGATTAGCAACTACACTGGAAGCAGCGGAGAAAAACGCATCCTCGACTGATAAAACGAATCCAACGACAGAAACGACAAAAGAATTAGTGAACAAGATTCACGCGAAACCAAAGGACCGCCAATGCCAGTCGAGGGGAAGAGGCTCCTATAGTGGCAAACGAGGCAACCGACGATACAACGCAAGGCAGAGGAGCAAGGGCAATCAAGAGGCGAGCGGTAGCGCAAATTCAAAACGCTCATCAGCATGCTATTGTTGCGGGAAAAATAATCACTGGGCTCGTGATTGTCATCATCGCCAGAGTACGTGCAATACGTGTCATAAGAAGGGACACCTGTCAACAGTATGCAGAGTAAAAGGGTCCATTCAGCAGTTGGAACGAGAGTCAGAACGAGAGGAAGAGCAACAAGATGGCTACGACTTCTACGCGATGACCATCGGCGAGAGGACTAGCGGTAACATGAAGCGTTCTAATGTAAATATGATAGCAGATCCTATGTATTTAGAGGTAATGATCAATGGTAAAGCGATAAGAATGGAACTTGATACGGGCTCGTATGTAACGGTGATCTCTAGGAAAGATAAAGATAAATATTTCCCGGAATGTAAAATTGAAAAGAGCAACATGTCGTTAAATGCGTACGGTAGAGTTCCACTGGAACACGAGGGAATAATAGATAAGTTAAATGTAAAATTGGGCAAACGAAGTGCAACCCTTAAAATGAGAGTTATGAAAGGTAACGGTCCGATTTTAATTGGAAGGCAATGGTTAAAAGCATTAGGATTATGGCCGTTAGAATTAATAAATTGATGGATTGCAATAAAATTAATTTAAATGTAACGAGGGATTTTGCAACAAGGTTTCCTAAATTGTTTGGTAAGGGTCCAGGTTGTTATAACAAGGGGATGTTAAAACTAAGAATTAAAGAAGACACAAAGCCGGTAGCATTAAAAGCGAGACATTTACCTTTTGCATTAGCGAGTAAGGTAGAAGACGAATTAAAAAGGTTAGTTTCGTTAGGTCATCTTGAGAAGATTGACGTTAGCGAATGGGCGACACCGATCGTACCAGTAATAAAAGCGGACGGATCAGTTAGAATCTGTGGCAATTTCAAATTGACCTTAAATTCTTGGTTAATAAAAAACAGACACCCGATACCTTTGATCGACGAGATTTTTATAGCGTTAAGAAATGGCAAAACGTTTTCACAGATTGATCTCCAGCATGCTTACATGCAAATACCAGTAGAAGAAAGCAGCCGGGATTACTTAACTATTATAACGCATAAAGGTCTCTACAGATACACAAAAATGACGGAAGGTATAGCGTCGGGTCCGGGAGATTTCCAACAGAAAATTGAACAATGTATAGCGGGAATTGAAGGCGTAATTGCGTATCTTGATAACATATACTGCACGGGAAAAGATGACGAAGGTCATCTGAAAGCGTTATGCACGGTATTTGAAAGACTTGAGCAATGTGGCTTTCATGTAAATATAAATAAGTGTGAGTTTTTCAAAGAGAAATTAGATATATTGGGGTTTGTTATTGATAGAAACGGGCTACATAAATCGCAAACAAAAGTAAAGGCAATGACACACACCCCAATTCCAAAGGGGAAAAAGCAACTAGAATCCTTTATGGGTCTGATTACATATTACGCGAGATTCCTACCGAATAGAGCTGAAAAGTTAAAACCACTTTATGATTGTGCAAAGCTCGAAACTTTCAAATGGACGGCAGATTGTCAGAAAGCGGTTGACTGGGTGAAAGAAGAATTGACTTCACCGCGGGTACTAGCACATTATGATCCGAACGAAGAGTTGATTTTATCCTGCGATGCTTCTACATATGGCTTAGGCGCGATACTTTCGCATCGGTACAAGGACGGGACAGAGAAGCCAATAGCGTTTGCATCAAAAGTTATTCCGGAAAACGAGTTAAGTCGTGCGATTATTGATAAGGAGGCAAGTGCAATTGTGTTTGGATTCAAGAAATTTTACAATTATGTCTACGGAAAAGACATTACGTTAAGGACAGATCATAAACCTTTAGTTTATATCTTCGGCCCGAAACAAGAAATTCCATTAACGGTAGCCAGCCGATTACAAAGGTGGGCATATTTCTTATCTAGATTTACATATAAGATAGAGTATATAAAATCACAGGAAAATAGTAACTGTGATGCACTCTCGAGACTTCCAATCAATGACAGCACGCCGATATTTGAGAACGAGTTCACAGCGATAAATTACGTAGCGGAATCGTTAAACACGATAACTGCGAGAGAAATTGCGATAGGGACAAAGAAGGATAAACGGTTGAGTAACATAATTCGATACATAAAGGGTGCATGGCCAGCGGTAAGAGAGATGAGCGAATACGAGAAAAAATTCTATACGAAACGAGAAGAGTTATGTGTCGAAAAAGAATGTTTGTTGTGGGGGTACCGCATAGTGGTTCCAGATACAGTGAAAAACAGCGTATTAAGTGAGTTGCACGCCTCACATTTTGGGGTGGTAAAAATGAAAATGTTGGCAAGAAGTTACGTGTGGTGGCCGAATATAAACAAAGACATCGAAAAGGTCGCGGCAGAATGTAAAGTGTGTGTACAAGAGCGAAAGAAACCAAGTAATGTTCCACTAAATCCGTGGCCGTACCCGGATCATTGTTGGAGCAGAATACACATTGATTTTTTGGGTCCATTCCACGGACATACGTTTATGATAATTATAGATGCTCATTCAAAGTGGGCGGAAGTTGTCGACATGAATAAATGCACAACGGTACCGAGAGTTATTGAAGAGTTTAAAAAAGTTTTAGTCAGATTCGGATTACCAAGCATTTAGTCACCGACAATGGTACGCAGTTTACAAGCAAAGAATTTAGAGATTTCTGTGCAAGCAACGGGATCAAGCAGAGCTTTACAGCGGCGCATCATCCAGCAACAAATGGCGCCGCTGAGAACTTTGTGGGAACCTTTAAAAATAAAGTCAATAAAATTATGCAAAGCGGGAAATCTCTTGATTATGCTGTTAATCTTTTTTTATTTGATTACAGATCAATTGAACATTGCACAACTGGTAGATCACCAGCGTTCATGATGTATAAGCGCGAGATAAGAACGCGTTTTGATTTAATTAAACCAAGTGTTGCGGATCAAGTAGGGAACCGACAAATAACGCAAGTGGAAAACAAACGCGGCAGTCGAAATGTTGAATTCCATACAGGCGACACGGTAATGGTTGATGACTTTAGTGTTAGAAGCAACAAACGGGTAAAGGGCACGATAATAAGAAAATTATCACCGGTAACATTTAAAGTGAAGATCGCGCCTGATAAAATATGGAAACGACATGTCGACCAGATTGTTCGATTCCGAGCGGCAACCGATAATAGCGATAAGGGTACAGCGGTACCGGCGAGCAAACCTGACGTTGCATTGCGACAATCGGAGGGTTTAAAAAACAGATGTATTTCAAAATAAAGAGGGAGGAGTTGTAATATATCCGGGCTCCCAACGGGAGAGTACGTTACTGTGCGACACAGCGTCACGGGAACGTGTGCTTCGAGACTCAGATCGCTCACGGAAGGCGAGCGTGACACACGTGTAGTTAATACAGAATTCAATTACGAATTACCGCCCTATTCATTACCGATCCTAATACATAACATTTTATATTTCTTTTTCTTTCTGTTTAACTTAATACGAATGTTCTTATTCTTCAAGATTTCTTTGTTTGTTGTTTTACAGGGGCTTTGTTAATCAAATTTCCAGACAGCGACCTTGATGTTGCACTTAAAACTATAAAGTCATGATTACGAAATGCCAGTGGTAGGAAACAAGAGGAGTGTAATGGCTCTGATAGTCATTAGGCAAAAGGCCTGGTACAATGGAATCATAATTTGATTTGAAAAATATTATCGTATTGTTGTATTTTATAATTAACATTTTAGTACACAATGTTAAAAGTATAGGTCCCTTTGTTTATTTTTTTGCATAACGAAGAAATTAAGAAAATAAAATTAAAAAACAACAAATTTTCAGTTTTAATTGGTTTTGTTGATTTATGCAGTGGTAAAATTAAAGAAATTAATTTTCATAAACATATATTTAATTGTTCGAAAAATGTGTTCTTTTATATCGAAACTTTGTTTAAAAATACGACTATCTGCATTTAATAATAGCCTGATAGATCACTAAGAAAACAGTTATTGTATACATACAGGGTGATTCAAAATAGGTATAGTGTCCCTGAAATGTCGTATTCCTGATTAAATTCTAAGACGATTTTTCTCTTACAAAATGTTCTCCGAAGCTTAGTTTTTGAATTATTAAAAGAAATAGTCAGCGAATAACTGGCCGAGTACAAGAGGCAGACAGGAGCGGCGCCGCGGCGCCCGGCGGC
>NW_011965455.1:0-6699 GCF_000949405.1 Vollenhovia emeryi
TCGTAATCAAGTTGATTTTATTTTTGGATCGTTTAATTAAACGATACATTTATTTCTATATACAATTAAGAATCTATTCTGTGCAAAATATATTTTAGGTACAATAATAATATAATAATAATAATATCGTGGCAAATAAAAAGATTCAAGTTATTTTAATCAGTCTTGTCTATGTAGCCTGGATCTTCATCATTCACAAAAAAGCTAAGAAAAAAGAAATGCCGGCATGTTAAAGAAGAGATTCAAATTTTTATCAAACTTGTCTATTTTAAATTAGTTATAAAAAATAGAAACACTAATAATATTTTTATAAATCTCGCCAGGGCAATGAGAGATATACATAAAATATGTGTATATATATAAAATTTGAAGTTAATCGGTTTATTAATTTCTAAACTATAACTATTGAGGACAAACATCGATACATTGCACTTTACATTTAAATGTTAATTATTTTTATATGAAACGCGTAGTAATAAGATAGTAACAAATATACAAACAATAAAATTTTACATTTTTATTTATGAAAAAAGATCCCAAAGATTTTCTATTTTTCAAGTATATTTTGAGAAAATATTTAAAGAAACTTCTTTGAGAAACACGTTGTATATTACATGCATACGACGAAAGTATTGGCGCAGATGGAACATATTGTAAATAATATAAAAGTTTTAATCACCAAATATAACAAGGAAAGTCGACTTTGAGTATATTTTTAATTTTTATTGATTATAAATTAAGTATTTTTTAACATTAACTTACGTATAACTAACCATGTATAACTCTCAAAGCTCACTTTCCTTGTTCTTCATTGATTTTAGTATCGAGAGTCTCTAGTTAATTGAATCAATTATCTAAAACTTTTGACTACTGAAATACACACACGGATATATTTGTACTCACTCCAAAAAGCTTCCAAAATTTCAATAGCTTTAAAGACATTTAAAGTCTTAACAATTTCAATTATAAATACCTTGTCTTAAAATTTTTAACAAAATAGTTACAGGAAAGCATGGTTACATAAAAAACAAAAATGGTAACTTTTCGAGAAACACATCATGTTTTCTACAGTATTGTGCAGGTTTTGCAGATTCTTTTGCAATTAATGATATGAAATGGGTAATTTTAATAGAATTTAAGTGTAAAATAGAATTTTTCAATATAATCTTAAATCTCTCGCACACGCGACCAGAATTAAAAGAATGAAAAAGACCGTATCTTCTAATCTGGATAATTCAATGGTCGCATGTGCGCATCGCGAAAGAGGTAGATAGCTTATACTGTCCTTTGGAGAACTGTGCTTCGGATGTTTCGTCTCCTTCAATTTCTTCCTCGTATACTTAAAGCTTTATTTATCTAAAGTCCATCACGTTTTTGCTTTCTTCTCAAGTATAAAAATGTGTGAAACAAATTTCAGCAACGATGTTGCGAATGTGTGCTATTTTTAATGTGAGTAACATGAGGGATCACAGCTTCGTTTACCTTACTTATTGAAAAAATAAGCACGAATCATAAGAAGAACTGTAATTAGCCATAATGGTAAAGTCAGCAACTATTAAGGGAATAATAATACGCTTGGTATTCCTATTTCACGGTTACGTCATTACATGGCAACTTGGCGTCAGCTTTATAATTCCCGTTAATCTGTCCGAATATCCCTGGAACTTGAGCTCTGCTACTAACTTGTTGCTGTTCTTCGAGGGTATTTACACCTACAAAATAAAGAAAAGTCAAACATGGAAATGGTATGTATGTCAACTATTGCAAATATTGTTCTGCTCTCAAGAAAACATATTTTTAATTAAAAATGATGAAATTAAGAACGATTCAATTTCTATGACTTTCCAAAAAAATATAAAAGGGCGAGTCGAGATTTCGATGTTCTAACTACAATAATTATATTGTATTTGTAAGTATAAATACATACAGGGAACTAAAAATGAAAAATATAATTTATTAAATTATAATTTTAAATAAATTTTATAACAAAATTTACAAAGTATTAAAATCAAATTATAGTTATTCATAATTTACAATTATGAATTATTTTTATAGGAATACAAACTTTATACTGGACTTAATATATGGTTTATTCAAATTAAAATATATAAAATGTACCAAGTAACTATACCTTTATATTCTTATATTTAATTCTCAATCATAAACTATTACAATTGTTAATTAATTCTGAATAGTAGATTTATAGATAAAATACCTATAAACATTTACAACAATTCTATGAATTACAAATGGGATAAGAAGTTTAGACAACAATGATATGTTTTAGCAAATATTGCTACATCAAGTAATTTAGATAAAAAATTATAAAATTATAAAATGTAAGTTCTTGAAGTATATTTAATATTATTAGTGTGTGTTTTCAAATTAGTTAAATTAGTTAATTTAAATTAGTTAAATTAGTTAATTTTAAATTAGTTAATTACTATAGTTAACTTACTGAAGTTAAAACACCTTAATTAATTACTTAAATTGCTTTGTAATAATTGTTTTAAAAGATAGTACTTTTATTTATTTTAAGATCAGTACTTTAGTTATTTTACTTTAGTTAATTACTAAAGGTACTTTGTAATAATTGTTTTCAAAGATACTATACTTTAGTTAATTATTTTTATTTTTAAAAATACATTACTTCAGTTAATTACTTTACTGAATTTACTTTAGATAATTTATTGTTTAAGTAATTTTATAATAATTGTTTTGAAAGATTTATTAATATCTTATAATAAATGACTGAATGCATGCAAATGTATGCTTTGCGACTGTAAAAACAAAATATTTAATATTAAGATTATATAACTAACTCCTCTTTTACTGTAATGTCATTACATTACCTTTTTATTTCTAACGGTTATTAATTGTATAGAATACGTTACTAATATTGCGTTAGGTACAATATTATTATATTATGGCGAAAGACTAGCGTAAAGAACGTGTATATCGTGAGACCATCTCAGTTTGTGATAGGTACAAATTGAAACATTAACAATTAACACGAGCCGAGTAATCCACTTTGTTTGGGGCGCAAGTAGTCCTACTAAAAATCATTGAAAATCATATTTGTTAAAAAAACCCTGATCTAATCTCGTTTACTTGGCTCGTTGATCAATTGAATTAAATTTAGCCCAGAATGCCTAAGCAGTACATATTTGCCTTTGAAAAGCCCTATGTAAAAAACAGTATTATGTACAATAATAACGAAGACAAATGTAAACAATAAATAATAAGGAGATTAACAATATAATAATATATTATAAAAAATAATATAAGATTAAAAAATGTGAAACATAAGAAAGAGGAAATATTGATACCATGGTGTGATATATACACAAATATTTTAGTGATTTATTTTTAATCATTAAATCACCTGTAGTAAATGGTAATGCGTAAGAGTTTCTTATTTATTACAATTATTATATTTCTAGGTTTCAGCCGTCTGTAATTTTATATCTTCTTAGCGTGCTGCCTACAATCTGGTACTTAGAAGGGATGAAAGCATTCAGTATAGAAAATAAAAGCGAAAGCTGTAGAAGGGAAGCAGAACGACGGCAGGACTTGTGTGACTTGATAAATCCAAATAATCCGTCACCTAATATGCCGATTATATTATATTATATAATTCGTGCTCATTGCTTTGATGTCGTGCGTATTATTTTTAACATTATATGCTGTTTATGAAACTTTAATAAAAAATATATTATTTTTTAAAACACATATGTGTATATACATAATAAACACACGCGTGTAGAAAAACTTGTTGAACTAAATCATTCAATGTTTAGTATAATGTTCCATCTTGTAATTGTATTTTTTCGAACAATACACCGATTTACTTGCAAGATTCAACTTTTTTTCTAAAAGGAATCGTATATTTTATTAAGCATAAGTCAATTTTTCTCATTATTTTCTGTATAAAAGTATAAGAAAAAAATTAGAAAATCGATACTTTGTCGGATATCACACATTTTATGCCATAAAATTATATTATTACATTAAAGCTTCTAGTCCCTCGCTGCAGTTGTTCTTGTTTAATTTTCTTAGAAGTGAAACATGACACGCTGAGAATTCTTATCATTTTTATTTTCAAATCGAAAGATGGAAAGCATTTCAGATCATTTTGGTATACTCATAAAATTTTTCGAAAATTATTCATTTTCTTCAGCAATAAATAGCCCTGATCAATAGCCATAAAATGAATGTGATACGGAATTTATGCACCTGTGCATAAACCTGCGAGGGGCCAGGAGTTCTAAATGCTTAAATGTATCACCTGACATCCTAAGCATGTTCTAAGCATTTTCTAATATATTTCTTTTATTTATCATAATATTGTTAAGTTAGTCTTCTATTTACATTAGAAGCTACTGTAATGAGAGATTACTAAAAAAATTAGCATTTCTTTGTCTCTTAAAAATCTAATAGTATTTATCTGAATCGTTTTTTCAAATAATATATTCCTTTAAAGATGGTAATTTTCAGTGACTTAATCCCTGAATGTGTTTTACTTAAAAAACAACAGTAAATTTATTAAAAACCGTAGTAATAATTTTATTAAAATTTATTAACTAACATAAAGGATTGTTCTATTCTATTCAACAGGATACCCGCGATTATTTAGAACATGCAGACATAGAATTGAACGATATAATCGGTTCTTATATTCACACCCAATTCTTGATGCTGAATCTGGTAATCAATCAATGGATGTTGAACAGTGATTTGACTCGAGATCAATTAAGCCAGCTGCTGTTATTTTACATTGGTACCGCAGCTGAAATCATGAATGTCTTTTCTCTCGCCTCCGAAAGAATAATAATGTTATTCGGATATATGATGATAGTGCCTCTCATCATGTGTACATGGTCCTTGGTGCAGTTCACAGTTGCGCCGACAGTCACCAAGTCGAAGAAATCTCGATTGTTGTCCGGTAATACTGCCAGGCAAAAAGTTCAAACGGAAACCAATGAAAACAGCATCGATTTACGAAGACTCTTTCTGGGAAACAAAAATATAATTTTTCAAGTATGTGCACGAACAATACATGTGAAAGCATCGGAGATAGTTGTACTGAATACATTTTTTGGATATCTTTCAATTGTTCACGTTCTCTGGTTCGTGAAGCATCTTCAGTAATAAATGAAAGTAACGTAGCGACAGTTCAAACTAAACAAAACATTGTTGTATAATATCTCTTATTTCTTCACAGCAACTTTTTTTTATTAATACTTTAATAACCAATTGTAACAATTTCTTTAATTAAATGCTTAAAATAGTTTCGATAAAGTTACGAAAAACATAACAATCCCTAGTAGCACAGTGCATTGGCTAAACATAAGCTAAATATTGGTCTAATGTTGGTTATATTAGAAATTCATTGGCCGATATTGTCCAACGCAAAGCCAATATTGGTCATGAAATAAATGTAAATATTGCACGATAATAATTAGATATATTAGATTTATATTGGAAGTTCATTTACCAATATTGAACAATGTAACAACAATGTAATAACAATATTGGTCTAATATTGCATCAATATTAGACCAATATTTCTAAACGAACATATTGGATGGACTAAATAAGAAAAGGCGTCCATCTTACAATATTGGACCAATTGGGAATACATAGATTTACATTATTTCCCAATATTGCGCCGATATATTGTGCTACTAGGGTATATAGTAGATTACGGCAAATCTAAAAATCTTTTTTTCTATTCTTCAGAAGTCTTACAATTGATTTGATTTAATAAATATATTTAACGTGTCTACATTAATGTATTGCAGGATGGACCGTTCCTGGTATTTCGTATAATAATGATAACAAATTTCGGTTTTGTTAGCAATATGACTATAATGTATACGTTAAAGAACGTAATAGTGATATTGCAACAATTGTGCCATTATTATGTACTATACATGGAGAAGAGAAACCTGAATAAGCAATGTAGCAAAATGGATGTGTCGAATATCAGTATTATTTCTCAAGGTGATATGTACAGAGATATAAGAATGAGAAATGTGAGATATATCAACAGGCCGAAAAATCAACGTGTTAAGGATGTAGTAGCAAATAATAGTGCGATCGGAGATTTGAATAAGATCAATTCTCTCCCCAAAAATGTCGTTCCTTCTAAACGGTTCGCATATTTTAACTATTTTTGAACTACTTGTAGGTGAAAAATAATTAAATTACAAGAAAGAATTATTTTGTGAGGCACAGGAATATCCATTTCTTAAAATTACTATAAGAATTATTTACAAAAAAGCAACTTTTCGAAACCTTTTGTTATTGCTTGTATTTATTTTTACGTTTTAAATGGAGTTAATCTCATTTTATAATAATTTACAAATAGCTAATTAAGGTATCAGAATTAATAATTTCGTTTCTTCCTATTCCGTCCGAGGTGAATAAAATTATATTTTTCTTATATTTTACATATCCTCTGTCCCCTCCCCCCTCTCTCCCTCTCATTACACAGTGGAAAATTAACACTATTAATTTTTTATAAGAATTGTAAAATATCGCTGAGGTGTAAATTGTAATGTTTTGAAATTTTAAGTTAAATAACTAAATTTTATAAAACTTTTCTATTTTATACAAGCAATTCCTTTTTCACAGGAAAAATGAATATTAATTTATAAAAATAGTTGTTAAAAATTTACTAATATAAATTTTGTT
>NW_011965456.1:0-6709 GCF_000949405.1 Vollenhovia emeryi
GGGCCCTGAATAGGCACTGACGTAAATACTCTTAACAAGGCATGCCGTCGTTGGGCCTAGACAGGTCCAACAAAGAAAAATTTCAAGTGGAATTTCCTGTGCAGGCCCTGAATAAGCACTGACGTGAATGCCCCTAGCAAGGCCTTCCATCGTTAGGCCTAGACAGGTCAACAAAGAAAAATTCCAAGTGGAATTTCCTGTGCAGGCCCTGAATAAGCACTGACGTGATTGCCCCTGGCAAGGCCTTCCATCGTTGGGCCTAGATAGGTCCTACTAAGGTAAATTCTAAGTGGAATTTCCTGAACGGGCCCTGAATAGGCACTGACGTAAATACCCCTAACAAGGCTTGCTGTCGTTGGGCCTAGATAGGTTCTACTAAGGTAAATTCTAAGTGGAATTTCCTGAACGGGCCCTGAATAGGCACTGATGTAAATACCCTAACAAGGCTCCGATTCCTTCCTGAATAGATAGCACTAGTACCATGTGGTAGCACTAGTACATACTGCCGTGACGTGGCGACCGCGCGTTAGTCTTTCTCGTAAGTAAAAATCGTCCCGTATTAGTATAAAAGGCGAGCCAATATGATACGAGAGCGAGTTGTCTGGATCATGGATAAATCTTAATATACTTTTGATGACTATGTAATTTAACACAGTTGCACACTGTGAAATTTAACACAATTGTAATTTAACACACACACTATGTAATTTAATATAATTAATACAGTGCCTGAATAGGGCCTAGTTTGGCATGCCACAATAGGGGCTGCCCATTTAGGCGTGCCCACATAGGGCCTACTTAGACGTACCAGAATTGGGCCTCGTCAGATTTATAAATCGGGCCCTGACTTACAAAAGCGTTACATCTCTGAGCAGGGCCTACTCGGGAGTACCTGAATGGGGCCTAGACATAAATGGGGAAAAACTGTCTACGGCCTTCACAGGCCCTTTTTTAAGGTGCTACCCGGGCCTAGACAGGCATGCCCTAAAATAGGCCAGGCAATGTAGGGCCCAGATAGGCATGCTCTAAAATAAGCTTTTTGACCCTCTTGGACTATTATCACCGGTAATCATCAAAGCCAAGGTTTTAATTCAAAATTTGTGGGTTCACAAACTTGATTGGGATGAACTACTTCCAACTTCGATAGCTGACAAATGGATCGCATTTATTAAAGATTTAGAAGACCTAAAAGCTATTACAATTCCACGATGGATTGGTATCAAACCTGAATTTCAGATACAACTACATGGGTTCTGTGATGTATCGACTCAAGCTATCGCTGCATTAGTTTATCTAAGAGCTGTAAATTTAGAAGGAAAAGTCACGACTCGTTTAATTACAAGTAAAACGAAGGTAGCTCCTCTCAAACGACTTATCGTTCCGCGACTGGAATTATCCGGAGCTGTACTTCTTACAAAATTAACAACCCACATTCTTCAAGTGCTCAATCTTAAGGAAGCTCCTATTTATAGGGTAAAGGCGGGCATTATGGCCAGGCGGGTAATATGGCCACAACGCCCGTATTAAATATTTTAAACATTGATAAACATCAATAATGTATAAAAACCAATTATTGTAGCTATTTTTGAAGTTTGGTAACAAAAATCTCTCTATTTTGTTGTTATTTCTGGTTTGGTGCTTCATTGTTCTCCATAACCATCAAAATATACACGTCAATGTGAGACATGGCACTTCCAACTAAGTAAGATTTTCAAATTAAAACAAAATAATTTTGGCTTTTCTCATTACACATTTCAAAACCTAAACCTTGGCTATATTTTTATAATAAATTTATCGTGCTTTGCCCATTATTTTGATAATTATAATGCACATTATTAAATGTATGCTCGGCGGCTAATATGGCCAGCGACAAAGGTAGCTACTATGGCCAGCGAGTACAACAGAGTATAGAGTACGCCAGTGCTGAGAGTGATAACAGCGAAGAAAGAAAATAGTTATTTCTCACAATTTATTAATAAATTGTGAGGGCACGGCGTTACGTAGAGAGAGTGGACATACACATACACATTTCTTAAATGTGTACTCGTATGTTTAAAATATTTCAAAGTTTATATTCTGTACGATTAAAGTAATACTTTACGATTAAAGTAAATACCTCACTTTTGCAAAATATTACTGTTTTGTACACTTTTTTTATAGTTGACCATATTATCCACCCCACGTTTAATATGGCCAAAACGCATACTTTCAGATTCTTTTTTTTTCTTCGAATATGGATAGATTTTAATTGATCAAAACATTTTGTCATCAAAGCTTATTAAATACACTAGAATTTCAGAAAGTTACAAAATAAAAAAACCAGCGGTTTGAAAATTATGACCTCAAATCAAAACTATGGCCATAATACCCGCCTTTACCCTATGTGGACCGATTCGTCCATTACGCTAACTTGGATTAATAATTTTATATATTATTTTATTTATATATTATATTAATAAAAAAAATAAATTTGAATAAAATCCATCCAAATGGAAGGATTTTATTCAAAATCGAGTTGTTTACATCCAAAAAACGTTGCCAAAAGCACAGTGGAAATTTATGCCCGGGAAGGAAAATCCCGCGGATTTCGCAACGAGAGGAATGTCGCCTTCTCAGCTTGCAACACAAAAAACCTGGTGGAAAAGACCCTCTTGGCTTTCTCAATCTATTAACTTCTGGCCTAATGAATCTTTTCTAATTTCAGCATCTGCAAATTTAGAGGAAAGACCTGTTAAAGTCCACTCAACAACAACGAGAAACGAGCAACCGCAATGGGAATTATTGACTAAATATTCTAATCTTATGAAGCTCTTACGCATTACAGCTTTATGCATGAAAGCAATCGATCGATTTAAACATAAGCAAATTAAGACGCAGGGTCCGCTCACCACTACAGAAATTGATTTAGCTAAAAATTACTGGATTAAAATAATTCAACAGACACATTTTTTCACGAAATTAAGCTCTTGTCTCAAGGTCTAGTTCTCTTAAAAATCTAACTCCGTTTCCCGATTCTACTGGATTACTTAGAACAGGAGGTCGGCTTAAAAATTCTCAATTAACTCATGAAAAAATTCCTATTGGATTGTTGGAGGTCGTCTTTCAGTGAAAACTTTCATTCTACGGTGCGTTAATTGCACGAGGTATCGTTAAAAGCGAGCACAGCAACGCATGGCCAACTTTCATCCGCACGAGTAACACCAACAACGCGCCCATTTGTACTGTGACGTTGCCGTCCCGCGAGCGCGTCCACCGGGTTCCTCCCTCATGGCAACGGGCCGAGATTAGGGAAAACCGTGCCGCAGTTTCCAGAGAGGCGACCGTTATTCGGAAATTTCGACATATTGCTGATTATTTTGTTTTTTTTGTTCCTATGAATGCGAGCGTGTGAGTGCGGATGGTCGAGGGGGCGGAGGAAAGACGAGAGGCCCGGCTAACGGACAAATTCCGCGGCGAGCACGGCGGAGAGGCGTGCGGAGCGGGAACGGAGCGCGCGGAGCAGCGAGCCGGGAGGAAGGAGCCCAGGGCCCGTGGCACGATACCTGAGGGGCGTCAGCGGGGGAGCCGCTGCGACAGCCCTATCGAGGGAACGCGAGGAAATTTGGCGATACCGCGGGCACCTGCGCCCGATCGTGAAAACTCGCTGCCGGCGTTGTCGCGTGCCGTCGCGCGATTGGTCGCGGGGCACGCGCCTCGCGCGAGCAGCCGCGCGGGGGGGGGGCCCGAACTATCGATCCGCGATCGCGGAAAATTCCGAGTTAGCCTGTTGCCGGAGTTGTAAGAGTGAGGACCCCGGTCTGCCGCTACCGTTGCTTTCCCGCCGATTTGGGAGTTCCCGCGTGAGCCCAGGACGAGCCGTTGCCGCCTGCCGATCCCGGGAGAGCCGAGGTGCCGGTGAGATCCTCCTCCGTCCGTTTCGCCCCGTGCGATTGCGTCCGGGCCCGGGTTGTTCTGTCGCCGCCGGGAAAATTTCGCGCTTGGTGTCGCCCGAGCTACGGCCCGTCGGCTTTAGAGTTTCTTTGGTGTCCCGGTCGCGGCGACAAGCAACCGCGGTTACCCCGGAGCCTGCAGGGCACGGGACTCGCGTGAGAGTGTGTGTGTGTGTGTGTGTGTGTGAGCGTGTTCGAGCCGAGGGTCGCGGTCGCGTGGAGTAGAGCCGGTCGTTCTGGAGATTCGCGGCGCGAGGGTTGCGTTGCGCGAGATCACGCGGGGTACGCATGTCGCGGGAGTGTCGCGTGCATGCGTGGCGTGAAGGAACGTCGCCGTAGAGCCGCGACGACCGAGGAAGTGCGAGCGGCTGAGTGAGTGTTTGCGATACCCCGTGCCGCTCCCGCCGTTGTCGGTGGCGGGTTTTGCGAGGACGGTGCGTCCGGAGCGGGATCCCCTGCCGACCCGCGCGGCTCGCGCGGCCGGGAGCGGGCAAGAGGCTCGCCGTAGTTAGCCGTCGGGGACTGCCCGGCGGAAGATTGCACGTCGTTGTGAGACGGGCCGATCCGTCGGCCCGAGTACCCAGTCTCGCGGGCGGAGCGCCCCGGCCGAGTGTTGCGTGTGCGACGGTATTCGTACCGTTCGCGAGGAAATTACTGTCGAGTGCGTCCGTGTCGTCCGAGTAGGGTTTCTCGCGTACGGCTAATCTCTGCCGTTGAGTTCGCGCCGGATTGTTCCGTGTCGCCGAGAGTATCGCGGCGAGTTGTTTCCCCCGATCTCGGGGCTTGTAATATTTTCGCTTGCGACGCCGCCCGTTGGAGCGGCCACTCAACCGGCTTGTTAACGCCGCCTTATATTAAACCCGATTTTATTTATATTATTTTTCGAGTTTCTTTTCGTGCACGTCTCTCTCCGTGTGTCTCGTCCGTCGTGTGAATCTATCAGGTCCCGTAGCCTCTGGAATCTTGTGGCGTCAACCACCGCCCAGCCCCTCTGCCGTTAGGCGAGCTAGCCTGCCCGTGGCGAAGGCCGATACCGAGCGTTCGCGCACTTTGGCGAATATCGCGACGTGACGCGTGCAAGACCGCGTCTGGCGCCCAATCTTCGTTTTTCGCGTCGAGCCTTCGGCTTTCGGCACGGTACGCGCGGAGCTACCGAGATCCTGTTCCTTTCCGGCGCGTTATCATTTCCCCCTTGGTTTTTGACGGCGACTCGATCCGTCCGCATCCCGCGCGTCTCGCGCCCGGCGACCGCACTCCCCGTCGTCGGCGCGCACCCCCGTTGAAGACCCGCGCGCGACAGCGAGAGCGGGACGGCAACACCCGTCCGTCCGCGTATCACGGGAGGGCGGAAAACGAGAAAAGAAGAGAATAATCGTCGCAGTACATACCGGAATTGATTATGCTGGGACACTTTCTATAAAAACTTGGAAAGGAAAGAACGCACGACAATATAAAGCATATATTGCAGTTTTTGTTTGTTTTTCTACTTCAGCAGTGCACCTTGAATTAGTGACCGATTATTCGACCGAAGCATTTATCGCTGCATACAAAAGATTTACAGCAAGAAGAGGCATCTGTGTCACACTATCTAGTGACTGTGGGACGAATCTGATCGGAGCAAATGCAGAACTAAGGAAATTGTTTTCTATCGCATCTCAAGAACATAAAAGACTGGCATCATTACTCGCTAATGACGGAACACAGTGGCGATTTAACCCACCCAGCGCTCCCCATTTTGGGGGCAAGTGGGAAGCTGCCGTTAAGTCGGTAAAATTCCATCTGAAACGAATAATTGGCAATCATCTAATGACTTATGAAGAAATGACGACACTACTAACGCAGATAGAAGCAATATTAAACTCAAGGCCTTTGTGTCCTCTGTCCGATGATCCAGACGATTTGTCTGTGCTAACACCAGGTCATTTCTTTCTCGGAAGCGCACCCACCGTGATACCAGAGCCTTCACTTGAAAATGTTAATTGTTCACGTTTATCTCGGTGGCAATTATTACGTCAGCTACTAGAAAGTTTTTGGTCACGATGGTCAAAGGAGTGTTTGCAAAGATTCTATTCTACTTCAAAGTGAAGCAATCCAACGCCTTCTCTAAAAAAGGGAGCAATGGTATTAGTCATCGACGAAAGATATCCACCAGCAAAATGGCCTCTCGGTCGAGTCATTGAAACACATCCAGGTAAAGACGGACATACTCGAGTCGTCCCGTACGTACTCAAACCACTGTTTTAAAACGACCCATTGTCAAACTCTGCCCGCTTCCAATACATTCAGAAAATCCTGATTTTTCGTTAACTCTGGTTAACGAAGGCGGGCGGTAATGTTGAAAGATATACAGGGTGGTCTATAAGTCCCGGAACGGTTGAATATCCCGAGAAATTGTGGGTGGATCGGAAAACGGAAAAATACGTATTTCTTATTTTTGAAAGAGCTATCGAATGATACCAAAATTGACCCCACCACCCCCACCCCTGTGGGTGGGGCGGGGGACAACTTTAAAATCTTAAATGGGAACCCCTACTTTTTATAACAGATTCAAATTCTACGTTAAAAAGTACGTAAGTTTTGTCTGAAACATTTTTTTGTAATCTTGATAGATGGCGCTGAAAACGCAAAAATGACATTTTTCGATATTTTCGAGAATCGCGCATCAGATCGAAAAACTAACATGTGATTAGATTTTCCAGTTGAATTGATGGGATCAGATAATCCTACGGAATCAACCCATGATTCCACAGGATCAGGTGATCCCACGGTATCATCCCGTG
>NW_011965457.1:0-6716 GCF_000949405.1 Vollenhovia emeryi
GGACTAGTCCGGTCTAAGCTTATAAGCCATCCCAGCCACTACAGCTGGTCCGGACTAAGCGTACCAACCAGACATTATAGCTCGTTCGGACTAAGCTCACAAACCTTCCCAGCACCAACTAGCCGTTATACCTGGTCCGGACTAGACTTATCTAAGCTTACAAGTCTTCCCAGCACCAACCAGCCATTGAAACAATTCAAATCACCCTGGATACTCTTTGTCAGAGCTTTCAAATACCACACAGATATCACTGTAACTCTCGTGACTTCAAATCTACTCAGTTATTTCGCTGAGGGCCTTTGGCAGGTATCTCCTCCTTTCAAGCCTTAATACAGTCCGTGATGGCCAAAAAACTTTTCAGATATTATCTCCACTACCCAGTATTGTGTCCAAGGTTATGCCCATTGGGAAAATTTCTCTACTCTTCAAGATCTTTCCAATTACATATACTTACTGTGAACTAGTTTAGGCCAAGGCCCGGTAGAAACTGGACATTCTCTTTTTGTTTGCGGATGAAAACAATGGCCTGTTTTTTTATTAAGGCATTTTTCATTTTAAAATAAAATGAACAATGTCATTCAAATACCTTTACAGTAATATGTACATAACAGAAATGCAATGGAATAAGAAAAAGATTGTTTTATTATTATTACCGTATTCTTGTCTAATAATATATTACTCTGGTTGCTTTTTAAACTTTGGTTAAAATTACTTGTATAAATAAACAAGGCCACTGTTATTTGTAATCGTACAAATAATAGAGATGCACTTCAAGAGGATATAAATAGCCGTATTATTCGTATAAGTGCAAGGCTAGTACTTTAGATATATCGTCAATATAAATATCGAACAACATCAAACCCAGAATAGATATCTGAAGCATACTAGATAGTAACTCATAAGAAGTGGAAAATTTGCCCTGAAAATTAACCATAAATGATTGTCTTACGAGATAGCTACAAATAATTTTAATTAAAAAAATAGGAAGACTGATAATGACCATACACTCTCGCCATTACCGATCCATATCCCATAGAAAACCCAACAGTTCTGATTCTTATTAATTCTTATAACAAAGAACTCCGAAACGCAGAGCAACTGCAAAACTGTGAAATGGCAAAAGTGAAATCTAAACTGTTCATTAATAATCATCTTGTAGGCTGTCAAATGTGAGTTTATTTGATGAAGAATAATTCTTTCAAATACCTTATTACCATAAACGTGCTTAGTAAATCAATAATTGATCGAAAAAGAAAAGATTAATGTACTTCCTCTTGCCTTCCATTGATTAAATTTTATAACTGAAGTTACAAAACTATTACATGTATATTTGAATTAAATTTTTTTCTTTAATAAACTGCCTCTGCAGATGGATTATTGTATCTGTATTTTGATTTCCCTCAGTGTACTCAATAAACTCCATCTCTACTGCTAGACAGTGGTTTGTCCTAAAGCAATAATGATATTTAAAATACATACTAAGAAATAAGATACACATTAAAATTCAACTTATTTTAGGCCGCATAATTTTGCATAATTTCAATAAACACTTTGCATAATTTCAATAAAATTTCTTGCATAATCGAACGTTTTTAAATGCATAAACTTCCTGTCCTTACATATATTGAACATTGTGTACGACAGGTTTGTTGATTTTCGCGTTCCTTCCAAGGTTGAGATCGAGGCTCTCAAGACAAGCCCGACTCGGGTTTAGTGCGATATCACAGTTGCCACTACAGAGCTCCGTTCCGCGAATAATCGTACACGATGAAGAGACTGATCAAATGGCTCAAAAAGTAAGTATCTCAACTGTCCGGGATATCAGCGAGTTCGTCAATCGGAGAAATATATCCACAAAAACGGGCGCGAGCCCGAGTGCTCTTCGATATCGGTCGGTGAAACGGCGAGAAAGGGAAAGGGAGAGGGAGAAGCGTGTTAACGAGAATCTGTAATAATTCGCGGCACGAAGTAATAGGCGCCGTTGTTCTGTGATCCGTGGAGAACGAATCGTCGGGGAAAGTGCAAGTTCGCGAATACGATCGATGTTGCGGTCGCGCGGCAATTGCCGTTGGATATCGCACAATTAATCGATCCCTCTGCCGGTTTTTGTTCGCGCCTCTCTGTTTCCCGCGACGCGGCTCGTCCTACTGACATCGGAAACCTTTGTTACTTCCCTCTCGGAAATCTGTCAATCGCACGATCGCACGGAGCTGCCTTGAAAAAGTATCTAAAGCGCACAATTAATCTCTACGACAAGCCCGACATCTTCGAAATGCGCCTCGTTTCCAGCGCCGATTACTCAGACAACTGTAACGTTAATTTTAGTCGCCGATAAGGGCCTGCTTGAGAGAACGGCAAGCTGCGAAGAAACGAAATATGAAATTGTTTGAGGAAACTTGGACGCGAGTAATGCAATGCTGATAATTTCTATCTTAATTCCGCGTATACTATGGTTAGGTATTACTCGTGAATGTTGGAGCGAGTAGAGAACAAAAATTTTACATCGATAACTGAAACGTACGGTCGATGAAATCGAAAGTCCTCGGTTAGAAGCGACGAAATAACATCGTGTATTCAACGTTACAAGTTAAGCCGGCGTTCGTGGTTTGTTTTCATACTTAAGACTGTTTATAACATCTTCAGATGTTATGAGCAGAGCTGTATTAGCATCTTAAGACATTACTTAGTCCGCGAATAAGAACGGACTGTGAACACTGGTCGGAACTATGCTAGAACAGTCGAGAACTGTCAAAAAATGAATCCAAACAACCAGCACCCCATACTTTTAAAAATGAGGTGCCAGCGGTCAGATTGAAAAATTGTTTAAAAATGTTTACAAGGCAGAACTCTGTGTAAAACTTATCAGGAACTGTAGAACTCTTCGAGAACTATAAGATTCCATAGTTGAAATCGTCATTTTCGGAAAATGAGGTGCCACGGGAAGTTAGCACCTCATTTTTTGAAATGGCTGTTTTTATATCTATTTCGACGGAACTATTAATATAATTTATCAGGAACTGTAGAACTATTGCGGGTGCAAATAGAACTTGCATGAAAACTTGCGGTGCAGAGAGTTGAGGTGCCAACTTCACAGCGACATTATTCACGCCATCTCTTCCACCGCTTATTAAATTTATTACGTCAAGTCCTTGCCCTAATTCACGCAGCTACTAAAATTGTACATAAACATAATCTTTATCCGCACATGTAAAAATTTCAACGCGCAGTGCGACGATTATCTTTTTGATCTCTTCATTATCGTATTCCCGAACGCGCCGCTAAATGTATCTGTCATTAATCTTGCAAATGACTTGCTGACACGAACTGACGGTACACGCTGTTTCTTTGTAGAAATTCAGTCGACGGAATTCAAAGCGCGAATTAGCATGTCGTATTCATCACCTCGCCTGTCCGCTCGTCGGCGAATAGGCCGTGGTTTAGTTCTATGTTCGAATCGATAAGAATCGCGACGCGTCGCCTGCCCCGTATTTATAATCGCGTCTCCGCTCGAGAAATCAACTGAAGCCAATTTTGAGATATGGCGCAGTTTAATAAACAGATCTTGAGAGTTTGACGTTTGTCACGTAATATTTTCACGATTTAATTAAGGAATTGATACACTGAGAAAAATTTCCATAGGATAAACAGATTAAATAGCGTATCCGATTGTTAATTTTGTTATCCGATGAAATACAGTTGTCGAGAAAATTTTATCGAAAAGTTAGTCGCTCTCTGTATATCCGTTGAATTTTCTTCGGATAAAGTAATGGTATATCCGATGAAAGGTAATAACCGTTTGAAATCGACAACGAATATTGTCGAAGAGGTACGAACATTTCCGATTCCGCGGAAACTAGCCTGCGCGATTGCATTATTCGTCACCATCGTCACTGTGCAAGTTCTATCAAGCGCGAGGTACGATTGGTGTCGCGACGATTTTCAGAAGTGTCTTTCTCGTTCTCCTAAGTTACTCAAACCGAGAATTGTGACAATGTGTGACATACGCTATACATTAGAAGAAATTGGCACAGAAGAGGAAATCATTGATCTACTAATAAGTAAATACGTACTTCTTACGTGAAGAGTTTCAACCTAACCTAACCTAACCTAACACACACGAATTCAACTTACATTGCGTGCAATTGTGTGTTCTTTTTGCTGTACTGGATGTACTAGTACAGAGGTTACTTTTTCTCTCTACATTGAAAGATATAAGATAACCTCTATACTAATGCAGTTAATGCAGCAAAAAACAAACCCAATGGCTGCGTTCGGCAGGAAAAGCTGCTTTGCAATTGTTGTAAAATTCGTGAATCTGATTGGTGTGTTCTCTCAATCTTGTGTGAATTTAAGAGTATGAATTTTACAACAGTTGTGTAGGATCGGATATTGGGAAGGTGTCGAAGAACACGCTCGTCTTTGCCACACGGACTATATTTCCTACGCGGCCACTCTCTTACAATGCCGACTCTCGCTACGCTTTGTTCGCCTTGCGACGCACGCAATGGACGACTCTCGACTTGACTCTATTCGCCCTGGCGACGCACGCACTAGACGACTCTTGACTCTGTTCTGTTCACCTTGCGACACACGCAATAGACGACGACTTTTGGCTCTAACCTTGCGACGCACGCAATACTCTAGCCTGTACTCTATACACTGACTCCTGTCTCTTGCCGCACCGCGGATCGCTCGAGTCGATCTTCGCGCCGCGATCGCACGGCTGCGAAATCTCGGACTCGTCACAGTTCATATCGCCCCCTACAGTTGCAAAGCAGCTTTTTCTGTCGAACGTAGCCATTATTTCTGGATTGATAATGGACGAGTCGGTATGTTTATAATTATTGCGCAATTCTATACTTTACCTGATAATTTTTTAACATCGTATTTGTTTGCGAGAATTACCCTTAATTATTAGTCTTAGGTTCGGACTAGATTTATTACGTTCAAATGAGTTATCGCGTGTGCAAGGGCGACCACGACGGCAGGATAACAGCGCTTGCCGAGTGGCCGTTCGTGACTACGCGCACAAAGAGCTGTTCGTTTAACCGAAACATGAGCTGATCTGCCTATGTGAGCTTGACGAGCCGTTGCCGAGCGTACAATAATACCGAAACTGACTCTGGCGAACCGCGAGGCCGTCGAGCACGAGGTGGCGGCGCACTTGGTACACTCGCCTTGAGGATGTATCAGAAAGTCTTCACTAGCCACTACAAATGTGTGATTATCACTCGCGGTAAGCTTACAGTCAAAGAGGATCGGATAGAGTGGAAGCTGCCATAAGAGCACAATGTTAAATAGCGTGGCCGAGTTTCAGAGCCATCTACCAGCTCAGAGGCCATCCTAAATCCCCCTACTCTTCAATATATCGAGAAAAAAAATCTTGCTCGCCGGGAATCGAACCCGGCTCGCGCGGATGATGGTCCGACGTCTAACGCACACGGCTATCGCGTACACTCGAGAATATATAAATGTTAAAAAGTGATATAAGCTGCACGGTGACACACTACACGTAGTGCGTCTCCGAACTGCCAGATGGCACGAATCGCGGTGCACGGCCAGCTTCCACTCTATCCGATCCTCTTTGCTTACAGTCACACCGAGCCGTCGCTGCGAGACTCTACTACCTTAGATCGCTAGCTATGAACGAACGAAAGTCCTTTTCCGGAAGCAGCGCCACGCGTGGGGCCTGCTAATCAAACTTCATGACCCGGGAGGTGCTGCCACCCCCCGGGTCGTCTCAAGTCACGCGCGTATCCGCGCGCAAGTCGAGCGAGCGTAGTGCTGCGGCAACCACGGAACATATTTCGCGAACAGTATTACATATTTAATCAGATCCATTTATCTATTACATTTTTTATTAATGGATATTTTAATCGGATATTTGTTGATCGGATATGTCCGATCATGTTCTTCATCGGATATACATTTTCATCGGATATATCCATTTGTTATTATGTAATAGGATTATCCGATTAGATTTAATCGGACATTTTTCTCAGTGTAGAGTTAAAACAACCTGTGCAAGTTGTTCTTTGCTGTTCAATAATCGATTTTTTAGAAAAATTCAACCGTGCATGTTGATAATTTTTTATTCTTGTAACATTTTTTCCAGAGATTTGAACATTACTTACGTGAAAAAGTCTGGCTTAAAATATAATTTAAAGTTTTAAAGCACTAAAATTATCTTTCGAGCGAGACAAAAATAAAGTTTAGCTTTAAATAATAGATTTAATAATTTTTTAAATTGAATAATTAATCATTTACTATATATTGAAAATTTTTTAATTAAATAATTTGCGCGCAATCATTAAACTTCGCTGTCAACAATATACATTTGTACATATAAATTTCAATTAATTAAAGTAAATTTTGTCGTCAATTGAGATTTAGTAGTAACAGTATTTTTCAATTACGAAACTTTGTATTAATCAACTCGATCGATATCTTATACGACGTCGATCAATTTACAAAACGAAGCGCAAAATATAAAATAACAGCTCACTTGTCAAAATGCGAAGAACAGAATATTCGACGTGATTTTACTTCATAAAACGTGGGACAATAACAATTCTGCTCGTGGCCTTGGTACGTTTTTCGTGTCGGTCTTTGCGGAAGGTCAGCGCTGTCGCATTCGCTCTTCGACACTCGAGCGAGCACGCAGTGGAACGAGAGCCGTGCCCGTCTTTGCGTTTATTACTACTCTTGTCGCGATC
>NW_011965458.1:0-6729 GCF_000949405.1 Vollenhovia emeryi
ACATATACGTTACATCAGAGCTGCCCACGATTTGCTCATTTCGGCCGATTTTCACGAGTCACCGCCTATTACCTCCTACTCGAGTCACCTGACAACCGTAACCAAGTGCGCGGCGCTCATGTTAGTTAGGTTAGGTTATCTGTGTTGAAGATCGTCGGCCTGTGTATGCATTAAATTCTGGCTGAATCTAAGGTATATTATGCAAATTTCATATCGCATATACTTCTGTATCGTATATACTTATTACACAATTAGCTAGATTTACAAATATGTCCAAAAGAAAGGATTTTTGTAACTTATCAGCTCGGCAGCAGCGTCGACGTATACTTAACCTAACAAATAAAATTTTAGTTAATGAATCTCTCTCTCTCTCTCTCTCTGAAGAATCAAACGTAAATAAATCGACAAATTTTAGTAATACTTCTTTTATATCGACTCTTAGCAACAGTAACGATGATAATAAAGCTGAGAATAGTCAAGACATGACATACAAAGATAATTACAATGTTTTTGAAATTGAAAGTAAGAGTGATGATTTAATGGATACATTATCCATTGAAAATGATGAAAATTTTGCTTTTGATATACAAAACGATACATCTGATATTACACATGATTTACGTTCCTGGATTGTAAAACATAATATAAGTCACATAGCAGCAAACGAACTTTTAAAAATTTTAAGGAAACATGAACATAAAAGTTTGCCAAAAGATGTGAGATCTCTTATGAAAACGCCACGAAATACGCAATTAAATACTGTACTTTCTTTTCAAGAGGGAAAATATGTACACTTTGGATTAGAAGAAAGTATCAGAATTTCAATATATAAATATTATGTCAATTTACCACAAAAAATTTATTTAAATTTTAATATAGATGGATTGCCTGTATCTAAAAGTTCCTCTGGACAATTTTGGCCTATTTTAGCTGCTCTAGTAGATAACACTTTATATACAGAACCATTTCCAGTTGGAATGTATTATGGTATGAAAAAACCACAGAATGTAAATACCTTTTTAGAGCCATTAGTTACAGATATATTGCGTATAAAGGACAATTGTGGTATATATTTCGGTGAAAAAATTATTCCAGTAGAAATAAATGCCTTCATATGTGATGCTCCAGCTAGGGCTTTTATTGCTGGAATAAAAAGCCATACAGGATATTTTAGCTGTACAAAATGCATCTGCGAAGGTGACTTTATAGAAAATAGAGTTGTTTTTCCAGATTTGAAATGTTCTCTTCGAACAAATGCTTCTTTCAAAAATAAAATGCAACCTGAACATCACCTTATGACATCTATACTTGAAAGTACAGGCATAGGTATGGTGTCTCAATTGCCTTTAGATTACATGCATTTGGTGTGTTTAGGAGTTATGAAAAAACTATTGCAATTCTGGATACGAGGCAAAATGCATGTTCGAATAAAGTCACATTTATTACAAAATGTTTCAAATGAATATGTAAATATGAAAAAATTTATACCTAAAGAATTCGCTAGATATCCACGAAGTTTATTTGAAGTTGACAGGTGGAAAGCTACTGAGTTTCGTTTATTTTTATTATATACAGGACCAGTATTATTAAAAAATGTATTACCAGTGCGTATTTATGAGCATTTCCTATGTTTAAGTATATCTATAAGAATACTTTGTCACACGCGTTTGTGTAGTATTAATCTGCAGCGACAATATGCACAGGAATTATTGATTTATTTTGTGAAAAATTTTGGTGAATTATATGGTATGCAATATATTTCATATAATGTACATAATCTTATACATCTTTCAAATGATGTCGTCTCGTTTGGTCCATTAGATTCGTTCAGTGCATTCAAGTTTGAAAATTATTTATATAAATTAAAAAGTAAAATACATACAGGAAAAAATTATTTGGAACAAGTATTCAACAGATTGTACGAGGCAAATCAAATTGTAAAAAGGGATGAAGTAAAAGTATATCCTATTATTCATTACAGAAATACACAAAGTGACGTTATCGAGAAAGTAGAATTAGCAGGATTCAGCCTTTCTACAAAGGAATTTGACAATTGCTGTATTTTACATGATGGCTCAGTAATTTTTGTAGAACAAATTTCATATAATAATCATATTTCTTTCTCTGGCAAATCTTGTACGAAAAAGAAATCATTTTTCAATACACCTTGTGACTCTACCAATTTATCTATTTTTTTAATATGTAAAGCTGACATGATTGCTATTGATTCGGTGAATATAAATCAAGTATGTGAAAAGGGCATTGTTATTGAAATAGGCACTGAAGATCTTGTAATATTGCCTCTTATACATACGTGTAATTAACATAATATAATATATATACACATATATATTTTTTAAAGACGAATAACAACAACAACGCAAAACCGATTATATTAAAATCCGTTGAAATAATTTCGGGACAAATATTTATACATATACATATATTATACTGTAGATTTTCAGTATATGTCACAACGCATACTGAGTTTACAACGCATCTGTGAGTTTACAAGAAACGTGACAAGAAATGTCTTCCTACGC
Source organism: Vollenhovia emeryi (assembly GCF_000949405.1). NCBI lineage: Eukaryota > Metazoa > Arthropoda > Insecta > Hymenoptera > Formicidae > Vollenhovia > Vollenhovia emeryi. Next base: position 2,544 of record NW_011965458.1, read on the forward strand.
TGTAGTTCGCTTCATGAAAGATAACGATTATTCAGAGGTACCATTATTATGGCTCAACAAAGAAAGAGACCGATGCTGGTGGCCCAATGTTAAAAATGTATCACAATATATTAATCGTAGTATGGAACCTGATCCAACTACATGGACAAGTTATGATGTCGAAATAAAAGGATGTTATGGTATGTATGGTATATATATGATTATTGTACTATACAATAAATTATATTAATTATATATTTTATAAATTTATATTTTATAAATATTATTAAAATTATAAATTTTATTATTTTATAAATATTATTATATATTTTATACTATTTTTTATGTTTTATGCGTGCGTGTGTGTATGTAGTTTATATTATATGTTTTATGAAGATATTACTAAAATAGAAATTGTACAGTAAATTCTTATACAAAAATAAGTTCATGTGTTTTGCAGAAACTCTGCAGTTAGCACGAAAAAAGGCCGAAGATAGCAACTGCACCTCTACCGAAGGCGAACAGATAGTTTGTCGTGGAAAAGGCAAACGAAAAAAAAAGAAGACAGTTTTGACAAGCGACAGCGATACTTCTGAAGAGTTAGTATCAAAATGTAAGTAAAATAAAACTATGAATTCCTTTATATTTTATACTTTTCTAGTAAGTTTTATAAGATTTAATTAATACTATTAAATGACTGTAAGAAGCAAGAATTGTTTAATACAGTAAGTGTTGTATGATGATTATTAATGTTAATAACTTACAGATAGTAAACCTCCTCGGTTAATATTGGAAGAAATAGATGTAACAAAATCTAACAAACGTCAGAAAACTTCAGCTTTTAATGATATGGAATCATTAGAATCTTTGTCTACAGAAATACCAAGCAATGAAAATAATCAAAATAACTGCAATCTTAAAACTGTGAACGATATTCCTATTACAGTATCACCTTCAACTTCAACACAGATATCATCAGTCCTTGAAACAGGTATGCTTTTTTTCATATACTTATACAGGGTGTACGAAAAAGGTCGGAACCCTTGAATATTTCGGAAAATATAAGGTTTTTAAAAATGTGTCGGACATAATGTTTTATGGTTTCGAAGGGGCTATAAGATGGTACCATTGGTTTGACCTTGTATAGTCGTTTTGAAGGTCACTTGAAGATCACCATTAATTTTTTAAATGAAACACTACATTTTTTATTGCATATTCTTATAGCTTATCTCGAGAGCTTTCCAAAACGCTTTAATAAAGTATTTTTATATTAAGAACTTTTTGAGTTATTAAGTTTTGAAAGTTCCAATATTTTGATATAAATTACAAAATATCTTGTAAAATATTCATTTTTTTATCATCTTACCTTAATACTTTTTTTAACAGAATACTGAGACAAATCAACTGGTGTAAAGAAAACACACAATTGTAAAAAAAATTTTTTTACTTGTTACAAGTAAACGTATCCGACACATTTTTAAAAAAACCTTATATTTTCCGAAATATTCAAGGATTCCGACCTTTTTCGTACACCCTGTATGTATATGTGCATATATGTGTATGTATATATAATATATAATATTGATTTGTACAGTTCAATGGCAACGCCTCATAAAAAAGCATCTATTATTCAAATATCAGTTATAAGTGCTAACTCAGATATCTATAGAAAAAAGATCTTCTAAATACGTACATCAACTAATACATTTTTTGTATACTAATTGTATATTACAGATAAAATACAACGTATTCTACAAGAATGTACATTAATAAAAATGTATACAAAAAGTATTGATGCCCGGTTGAAACAAATGGAGAGTGGACATCAAATAAAAGAAAATAATAATTTCTACCTAGAAGTGCTAAACATACAAAATCAATTGCCTTTAAAGACAATTGATGAAATTTCTCATTTCGAACAGAGTATAAAGGACGAAAACATTAAAAAAGCATTCGTATGTTCTTCTAAATAATGTATATATTATATATTTATCTCCTATGTTTTTCTACATTAATATAGTTTTTAGATAATGTTTATTAAACGTATTGGTGGTACTAATGCAACAGATAACGTCAAGGCAATATTAAAAAAGATCTTTACCAATGAACTTGGAATACAGTGTAGTTGGTTAGGCCAGCGCAATAATTTTAAAATATGTGATTTGTCACTAATTGGAATAATTAAAGGTACTACTTTTGCTTATTTAATCGATCTTAAATTTATTAGAATTATTATAGTGCTTATTTTTAAAAGTAGAAAATTATTAGACGATGCTTGGCTGGCACATTCTAATTAACGAAATTCATTGCGAAAAATATTACCGCAGCCATGGTTTGAACCTCCCTATACTCTAGGCGGGCGTCTCACCAATTTAACCAGCGAGGCATATGATAATATTTCTCGCAATAAACAGTACCTACTACTGATGACATCTTCGAGTTTTATTTTTCTACTAGAACTGCGCGCCGATTCGGGTTGTCGGCTGTACACAGAACTAACGAAACTCAATTTTAAGTATCCCCGTTCCCTATCCTTCTCTCCATCCTGGACACCATTATTTGGATAAGTTGTATAAATAACGTAAATAATTATTTATATGATTAACCATTAATTGCGAACCAAGTGACGTCTAGCAGTTTTCTACATTGGTTAATCATGTACTGGCGTTGAATCATTCTTTAAGTTACTTATATTTTTGCTTATGTAAATTTTTTCAGATGTATTATTGTCAGCACATAATGATTTTTATGAAGTACACTTTGGCAAGGCTGTGAGCGAGTGGTTCAGACTCAGTAAATTACGCTTTTCACGAGACCAAAAGAAGGGACATGATATACAAAAAAAAGCTGATAATCCACCAAAAGATAATGAAAATAAATAATGTATATTATACATTATTATATATTTGAATATGCAGGCATATATATATCATGCATTTAATGTATATGTACTTTCTATTTCATTTAGTCTTTTTTTAAAACGTTATTTAAAATTTACATGTTTGGTACCTGCTTAATTTTTGTATTTTTTTTTAACTCAATGTTTTACTGCAAGTTGATAGCATTTTATGTTATTTTTAATTTTATGATAAATATTACCTTTTATTTTGAACAAAAACCAAATACAGAGATGTTTAATGTACCAAATATTAGCTTTTATTTTTAACAAAAAAAAAACAATATAGAGGTGCTTAATGTACCAAATACAGAGGTACATTAAGCTCTGCATTTGGTTTTTTGTTAATTTTTCTTGTAAGCATAATATATAATATCGCATTATTGCGAGTGTGCAATGTTTTGTTAAAATTTTAATATGCTTAAATTTTTTTAAACTCAATATTTTACTGCAAGTTATATAGCATTTTGTGTTATTCTTAATTCTATGATAAATATTAGCTTTTATTTTTAACAAAAACCAATACAGATGTACATTATAAGCTCTGCATTTGGTTTTTGTTCATTTTTCTTGTAAGCATAATACAATTAATAAGTATTATATATTATAATATCGCATTATTGCGAGTGTGCAATGTTTTGTTAAAATTTTAATGTGATTAAGTTTTTTGTAAGGAATTTTTTGTAAGAAAAAAATATATATGATATAAAAAAGACTTCAGTAACATAAATATTTAATAACTCCTTTTTTTAAATGATTTTGCAACAAGTATCACGAATTTCAACAAGTTTAAATTAAGACAGCACTTATTTAATCATCAAAGGATAATTAAAACTGAGTAAAATAAATAATTTGAATACATTTCCAAAATTCTTTATGAAAAAAAAATTAGATTTAATTAGTAGCTTTCGAATAATAAAAGCGAGGATAACTAAATTCCTTTTATATGAAGAAAAATGCGAGAAAAATTAAAGACAGAGAATGGGAAAAAAAGGAAAATTTTTAAAGAGAAGGAAAATTTTAAACTATTCAAGTGGAAACTTGTTACGTATTTGAAATGTACAAGTAACTTAAATTCTTATATGTGAAACATACATGTTATATCGCTATATTAGCAAGATTACATATCATAAATATAACATTTAAAGTATTCTGTTACATATATTAAATATATCAGAGACATACTTTTGTTGCTGACATTCTGTAGTACAGGTAACATACATGTATGTTACTTGTTACATAACGCGTTACCTCGTGATACTTGCTATTATGTATTTTATACATATATGTTACATTACTGTGTTTGCTGGG
>NW_011965459.1:0-3295 GCF_000949405.1 Vollenhovia emeryi
GGACCCCGTGGCCAAATGTCTTGGTCCGGGGCGCGACTGCCGGTGTCCCGCGGACAATTGTCCTTACGGGCACCGGGGGTCGAGGGAGGTCCCTCCATACCGGGGCTGGTGGGGCATTTCCCACCAGACCTCGGGGGGGGGACGGGGGGGCGAAATTTCGGTCTCCCCATGTTGGGGAGGCCGGGAGGCCGCCCCGCCCGGGTGGACGGGCTGACGGGGCCGCTCGGACGTATTCCGAGGCAGGGCTCGGCAGCCTGGGGCCCGCGGAGCCGCTGGGACGTATTCCCAGGTCGGGGTCCGGGGCCGTAGGCGGGGGGCTGTCGGGGCCGCTCGGACGTTTCCGAGGCGGGGTCCGGCAGCTCGGGCGGGGTTCCGGTGGCGTGCGCTCCGGGTGGGCGGCCGTCGGCGCGCTGTAGCGTCGGCGTCCTCCCGTCCTGGGGTGCTCGCTGTCGGAGCGCCGCCTCTGCCCTTTTCAGGGCGGACGGGGTCCAGCGACTCCGTTAAGGGGGACTCGTTCACCACACGTGTGGCGGACGAGCCCGCCGATCGCTGGTAGGGGATGAGGTACCCCGACTTCAAATCTCCGGCCGCCGGGGCCGATAGGGGGGAGCTTGCTCCCCTCACCGGACCGGGTAGTCTTCCTCCCGTCGTCCCACATGCCGGTGTTCCGGCGGGGCGGCGGGGGGTGACCCGGACGGAGAAGGGGTGGCACGTTATCGCCACCCCGCCTCCGCCCCATCTCCCTGGTTGGGCCTGAACGCCATTGCACGTCGGTGCTCCGGCGGGCGGGAGGGCCTGATCGGGGAATGGGGAGGTCCCTGAGCTCCCCCTAATGCCGGTGTTCCGGCGGGGGGGGCGAGGGGACGGAGCCCCGCTGTCGGGGGCCGGACGTGGTCCGGTCGCGCCGGCAGTGGGGGGCCCGACCCCGGTGGCTTAACCGCGCGTGGCGCGGGTCGCCGGGGGGCGGGAAGATAGACGGGCGGTGGGGCCGCTCGGACGTTTCCGAGGCGGGGCCTGCTGCCCGGAAGACCTCCCCGGGGGCCGCTGGGACGTCTCCCAGGCAGGGCCTCGGGGGGTCTGGAGGGCCGGTCGACAGTCTGTCGGCTGGCATCCGCCGTCGGGGCGCGAACCGGCCGTCACCCTGTGTCTCGGGCCGTCGTCCCTTTCGGGGCGAGCGGCCTGGCATGGGGCCGGGCGGGGAGCGCTTCGGCATTGGCGGAGCCGCCGCCTCGCTGGGCGGGACGTGGTCCCGTTTCGGCGGGGCGGTGGGACCCGACCCCGGTGGCGTAACCGCGCGCGGCGCGGGTCACCGGGTGGGCGGGAAGGAGGGGAGCCTTGGTCCTGGTCGCGTAGGTTGGCGAGTGGAGGCTCGTTGCCCCACCGGGTTGGGAGGCCAGGACCGGGCTCGGCCCCGGGGCCGCCGGAACGTATTTCCGGTACGGGCCCGGGGTGGGAGATGACGTGTCGCCGGGGCCGCTCGGACGTATTCCGAGGCGGGGCTCGGCGGCACGGGGCCCTTCGGAGCCGCTGGGACGTTTCCCAGGCGGGGTCCGGAGGGTCGCTGGCGGGGGGCTGTCGGTGTCCCGGGCAGTGTCCCGGACCCGGCAGCCTGCTCGGACGAGGGGTGCCTCAGGGGTGTCACGCCCCCTGTCGCGCCCCGTGCCGGGGGGCCCGCGTGAGAGCCCACGCGTCCTAGCGCGGACTACCCCCCGGCGGAAGACGCAGCCACGCCGGTCGCCGCGGCGGGCGGGGTGAAGGGAGGGCGGGCTCCTCCTGACACTTCCGTCTGTCCGCGGGGCCTCTCCGCCTGGCAAGCACGTGCAGGGTGTCCGCGGGGTCGGAGCCGCGGAACCCCCGAAAACCCCCCTGTAGCGGGGGGTGAGTAAGGGGCTGGAGCCCAGTGGCGGGGTGCGGTATCCCCCCGCCCCGTGGCATATGCCGACCCCCCTGGGAGGACTCGGGGGCCCGGGCCGCGGCCGACGTCCGTGGTCATGTCTCGCGGTCGGTCGTGGCCCGGAGGGGGTATACCCCGGTCGGCGGAGCCCTGCACGGAGTGAGAATTGTTTCTCTAATGGCAAACAACAAAAAATCCTTTTTTTTTAAACCTGGGGAGGAGGAGGGAGAGGGCACGCAGCCGCGTACACCAGCGGCGGGCGTGGAAGGAGGGGTACAGGATGGCGAGACGGCCTCCCAACAGCCTGGGCCGTCAGGGCTGCCTGGCCCCACGGTTGTGGGCGTAGAGAAGGTGTCCCTGGACATTGGAGGGCGCGGGGCCTGGAAGCCCGGCCCCAAGTCTTCCAAGGTCCGGGACAATAGGAAAAAGAATGCCCGCCGGACCATGTCGGACCCTCAAGTCCGGGATGATCCGGAGGACACGGAGGGGGACTCGACGGCCCTTGCGAGCAAGATAAGCAAGAGGTCCAAAGGGTCCCCCTCCCCGAGGAACACCGAAGGGGAGGGGATCGCGCGAAGCGAGGACTCCGAGGCCTTCGTGACGGACGACGCGGCCAGCGCAGTGGACCCCGAGGGGGACGATGGCTCCGATGGGAGTACTAAGTCCCACACGTCCCGCTCGGGGGCCACGAAGAGGAGTCGGAGCGGCGGGAGGGGTAAAGGCGCAAAGGTGGCGCGCCCCCTCGGTAGCTCCAGTGGGGAGGAGGAGGAGGACTACCTCCGCTACCTCCCCAAGAAAAAGGACGGCAGAGGCAGGCCCCCTAAGACCGGGGAGGGCTTCGCGATCGGCGCCCGGAAAAAGGCCGCCAAAGAACTCAAGGAGCTGGAGGACAAACATGCCCAGCTGGAGCGGATAATGCAGGGGGGCTATGACCCCCTGCAATACGAGGGAACCCCGCGGAAGAAGAAGGAGAGGGAGCTGGAAGCACAGCTCCCTCTGCTCCCCACCCGGGACATCGCGGCCATGGCGGTCGAGAAGCTCAGCAAGCTCGACCACGCGGCTAAGACAAGTGGGAATCTGAGGGGCGGCTTCGCCGGAATCATCCGGGACGGCGCCCTTTATGCCAAGCTTGCCGTGGACGCGTTGTCCACGCGGCTGGGGGGCGGGAAGGACAGCGCGGAGGAGGCGCTGAGGGAAGAACTGTCGGCCCTCAAGGCGCAGATCGCGGTCCTCCTTAAAGAAAAGGAGGAGAGGGATCGGGGGGCGATGCCGCCACCCCCCAATCCGCCGCGAGATGAGGAGGGCACCACCCCTTCGGGGGTGAACGCCCCGGGGGAGGGGGAGATGGAGGTGGACGCCGAGAGTCTGCCACTCGACCCCCCTCCCCCCGGGGAAGTAGTC
>NW_011965459.1:5731-6747 GCF_000949405.1 Vollenhovia emeryi
TGGAGGGTGGAGGAGGGCACCGAGACTCTATCGGATCACCGTTATATTACGGTGGAGTTCGGTGCCCTCTCCCCCGTGCGTCGCCAGGAGGTGCGACCGCGATGGGCCCTCAAAAGGCTCCATGAGGACGCTCTGATGGCCTCGCTAGAGGCCGCCTGTTGGGTCCGGGGAGATCTCCCCGAGACCCGGGAGATGGACCCCCTGCGGGAGGCCGAGTGGGTCGGGGCGGCGTTAACGGCGGCGTGCGACGCCGCGATGCCCCGATCCAAGACTCGGCCCCGGCGGGCTGTCCACTGGTGGACGGCAGAGATCGCCGACCTACGTCGACGTGCCGTCCACCAGGGAAGGATATTCGCCCGCCGCAGGCGCGGGGGCGGACAGGCGGCCGAACAGGCGAGGGAGGGCTACCTGGAGGCTAAGGTAGCCCTCCGGCGGGCCATCACCATAGCGAAGGGTAGGGCGTGGACGGAGTTCCTCAACTCCCTTGAGGAGGATCCGTGGGGGCGCCCATATAAAATGGTGCTCAATAAGTTGAGACCATGGGCGCCCCCACTGACGGAGCGGCTGGATGGGGGTTTCGTCCAGAGGGTGGTGCAGACCCTCTTCCCCGGCGATACCGGGGAGGATGGGGGGCCACCCTCTGAGTCGGAGGAAGACTCCTCCGGCTGGGACGATGCCCTCGATATCCAGCCAGAGGAACTCCAGAGGGCCGTCAGGAAGGGCCTGAAGGGCAATACTGCCCCGGGTCCTGACGGCCTTCCAAAGCGTGTCCACGCCCTGGCTATGGGCGTCCTCATGGAGCAATACAGGCGCTTATATAGCGCGTGTATGAGGAGAGGGGCCTTCCCCCCGCGGTGGAGGAGCGCCATGCTGGTGCTCCTCCCGAAGGAGGGGAAAGACGCCTCTCTCCCGTCGGCGTATAGGCCAATATGCCTTTTGGACGAGGCGGGCAAGTTATTCGAGCGTATACTCGTTAACCGCCTCGTCCAACACCTGTCCCAATCGGGCCCCGACAA
>NW_011965460.1:0-6747 GCF_000949405.1 Vollenhovia emeryi
TTTTGGACACCGCATTATTGAACACAAGCATTGCAAGATTGGACACTGCATTGGGATTGTCCTGATTGCACACATAACCGATCGGACACGGCAATATTTTCCGATCGGACACAGGCTCGATCGGACACATTTTGTATCGGGTTTGCGTATTTCTGTAAAGCACAATATTCTTGCAATGCTTGTGTCCAATAATGCGGTGTACAAAAATGCGGTGTCCAAAAATGCATTGTCCAATAATGCGGTGTCCAATAATGCTTGTGTCCGATAATGCGGTGTCCAATAATGCTTGTGTCCAATAATGCGGTGTCCAATGATTTCGGTGTCCAATAATGTGTGTCCAATAGTGCGTGTCCAATCGAGCGGTGTCCAATCGTTACGTGTCCAAACGGGATACGCCCTCTTCGGTGCGCCAACCTGCATTCTTACGCCATTTTGAAACTATCCGCAATACATGTTTTTCAAGTCAAAATATCATCAAAATCCTCTTCAGACAACATAGAGGAATGAAAAATGAACACATTAAACCAAATTACTTTCAATATTTGATGTAAATACACCTCAGGATGTACGATGTGGTAAATACCCAGATAGCAAAATATTTATATGCATTCTGACTTCATATTGTCCTCATGTATCTCATAAACGTGATGACAAGAATTAATTTATTAATTAACATTGATGGTTTACCTCTTAGCAAAAGTTTAAGCAGTCAAATATATCCTATTTTATGCTCATTAGCTGAATATCTTCAATATGTATCTGTAATTGGTATATATCATGGTTATGAAAAACCTAATAATGCTAATGACTTTTTATTAAACTTTGTAAGAGGAGTTACAGAATCATCAGAACAAGGTTTTACATATAACAACCATAAAATACCATTTTTTATAAAAGCATTTATTTGTGATAGTCCTGCAAAATCATTTATTACTTATTGTAAAGGCCATACTGGATTCTTTTCATGTACTAAATGTATGCAGAAAGGGATATATGTAAAGGGGAGAGTTTGTTTTCCTAAAATTAATTGTAAGAAGAGGACAAATAAAAATTTTTGTAATAGAATTCAATCTGAACATCATTTAGGGAAATTAATTTTAGAAAATATATCTTCCATTAATATGGTAAGCAGTTTTCCTCTTGAATACATGCATTTAGTATGTCTTGGTGTAGTAAAAAAAATGATTTTGAATATATGGTTATTTGGGCCTGCTGCACATAAATGATCAAAAATACACATAAAAGAAATTTCAAATTATCTTACTGGAATAAAATCTTATATTCCATCTGATTTTGTAAGAAAAACACATTCTTTAGATGAATGTAAACGTTGGAAAGCAACCGAATTCAGATTTTTTATTATATTGTGGTCCAGTTACTTTAAAAAATATTTTACCACTTGATAAATACTTACATTTCATATCTTTACATGCTGCTATTAGAATTTTAATTAGTGTTGAAGTTAACATGAAATATCTAGATTATGCACAGTCACTGTTACAATATTTTATAAAACAATTTATAGTTAATGATGAGTATTTTACAAAAACGACCTACACTGGCCAATGCCTTTATTTATTATAAAAACGACGTTTCGGTCCTGGATTTGGACCCTTTTCAAGTTATCTGTAATCATGTACATTTCGTCACTAAGCTTATATAAAATAAATACAGTATAATTCGAATGTAGATTAAGAGAGATTATGAGTAAATCGTGAATTTATACCTGTTACTTAATTATCCCTGATCTCGTATCGTTCGTTTGGCCAATATCTCTATGTTAGTAGACTGTGTACAAGCAAGAGAGTACCATAAATAGAATAAATAACAATAAATAAGATAAATAAATAAATAAATTTAGTATATTAGTCAAAGGAATAAATAAATAAGTTAATTTAGTCAGTCACATAGTTAAAATTAAAAATGATAAGATTTAGTCAAGAAGATAAGATTTAAAAGTGTATATGTATATAATAAAAATGAGAATAAATATGAACTAAATAAATAGGTAAGTTGGTATATTGGTCAAAGAAATAAGATTAAAATTGTATATACACATAATAAGAATAAGAATAAATATAAACTAAATAAATAAATTAACTTACGTATTAGTCAAAAGAATAAGAGGGAGAAATTTTGGTTGCACTCTTTAGTTGGAGAGTGCAATGTCAATTGAAGTTGCATTGTTAACTGTTGAAACACGAGTAAAAACGTCCCGAGATGTGTGTTGGACGAGGTAACAGATTGAACTGGCGGATGACAGATAAAATTGTCAAAAGGTATGTGTTGGTTGGACGATCCTATTGGCTCTAGTCGGGTAAACAGTGATTTTGGACTAGAGAGAAAAATAATACGTGTGGTATGAACCTAGTGTAATCAATAAGTGTAAATTTACATGTGTTCCAGCACTTTATCGTATACAGGATTTAAATTTTCGGTGTCTTTTTTTAAATTAATGGCGTTCTTCTGCTTTTTTTATGAAAAACATCTCAGCGATTTCACGTTTCCGCGTGTGTTTTTCATTGTGTAAAATTTCGGGTTCCTTCCATTTAAAGTCATGATCACAATCTAAACGGTGTCTGCTTACTACCGATAAATTGCTCTCATGCTTTTTTATGTCATTACAGTGTTCCTTTACTCGTGTTTCAAGATGTCGTTTGGTTTGTCCTACATAGGACGCGTCACAATTGTTGCAGTTAATCCTATATACAACTTCAGTTCTCTTGCTTGTACTCAAAATGTCTTTGCCTTTCTTTATAATTCGGTTGAGTTTATTGGGTATAGTGTGGAGGATCTTAAGACCACATTTGTTGAGATTGCGTAAAATACCATGGCCTATGTCTTTAATGTATGGAAGTGGTATACAATTACGTGTATTGAATTTTGGTTTAGAAGGCTTGTCATCAGTATTTGTCCGAAAGTTGTGTTGTTTTAACTCTTTGTACCGTTTTTTAATGTGTCTGTCAACGACCTCCTTCGGGAAGCAATTGTTCCTGAGAATCTCTTTTACAATTTCTATGTTGGAATCATGAAATTGGGTATCTGATAATAAAATTGCTCTGTCCACTAACCCAATTATGGTATTTAGTTTGTATTTTTGAGGATGATTGGATAGATAGTTAACGTATCTGCCTGAAAAAGTCGGTTTTCTATACCAATTAGTTTTAAGTCTGTTGTCATGTTTGATTACTAAAGTGTCCAAAAAGGAGATTGATTTATTGTTTTCCGTCTCATGAGTAAATTTCAGTCTAGGGTGGTAATTGTTGAAAATATTCAAAATGTGATCTATTTTATCTGCAGGAACAATTGCAAAGATGTCGTCGACATATCTATAGTATATCGGAATTTCAAATTCTAATTTTTGCAGGCAATGGGTCTCAAGATCCTCCATGACAATGTCGGCTAGAATTGGTGAGAGCGGTGATCCCATTGAACTGCCAAAGATTTGTTCAAAAAATTGTCCATTGAATTGGAAACTAGTTGACTCTAGCACTAAGGAGATAGCATATACAAACTGGGCACAATTTAATTTAGTTTTTTTAATATATCAGGCCATCGTTTTTTGATTCCTTCTATTATCAACTCCTTGGGGATGTTAGTGAAAAGTGCCGTAACGTCCAGAGAAATAAGAATTTCGTTTTCGTTAATTATTTTGTCTCTGATGGCACTTACAAAGGACCAACTATCCTTTATGTGTGATCTTGGTTTTTCGATTGACTTCTCGAGAATATCGTGCAGAAAACGTGCCACATTGTATAAGGGGCTTCCTATCGATGAGACGATAATTCTCAGTGGGAAACCAGTTTTGTGTATCTTTGGCAGTCCATAACAGCGGGGCAAATTGCCATTTGTACAGTTTAGTCTTTTATAAGTGTAATCCTCAATGATGTCTTCATCACGCCAAGTTTTTACTAGGGAGTTCAGTTTAGAAGTTAGCGACTTGATTGGATCTTTTTTTATTTGTTTGTAAGTGGTCTTGTCGTTAAGCAGACTAGTCATACGGTTAATATAATCGTTTTTGTCCATAATTACAGTTACCTGTCCTTTATCAGCTTTAGTGACAAAAACATCTTCGTTAACAGATAAAAATTTTTTACATTTAGAGAACTCCCTTAAAAAATAGTTATCTATCGCGCTAATATGTGTATTACGGCTAAGGAATGTATGCAGTGAGCTTGCTAAGGAAGATCTAGTTTCATTAGTAATATTATCATCTGTAATCAAGTGGCAATTTACCTCAAAATTTTTGACAGTTTCTAAGACAGAACGAACACAGTCTCTCTTTTGGGTCTTGTTAATTGGTAGGCCAAACCCTTCACCCAAACTCAAAAAATTCGATACCGAGTCAGGGATCTGCTTGTCACTGGCATTAACAATCCATTTGGATTTATCAATATTAAGAAAGTCTCTAAGAGGTGTTCTCTTTTGCGTGTAATCCAATCAAATTTCTTAATCAGTTTAAATTTCATTTCTTTGTTATGTTTGTCTATTTTATTACGATTGAAGTTGAAAAAGTCAGTGACAAGCATATCTGACAGAGATTCACGAAGAAATTTCTCTATTTTTTGAATCTTAGAACGTAAGAAATTCAGATTGTTAAATGTGTCTCTGATTTCCAAGTTTAATAGTGTTCTTTGATTACGTTTTTTAAGAGAATTAAATTTGTTATTGGCACTTTTACTATAGAAGGAAAACTTAAGTCGAATGTTGTCAATGTGTGGTGGTAGTACATCCTGTCGTCTACATCGAAGTAGAAATGATCTTTGTTGGTTGACGGTGCAGATCTTGAGTTTTGTGTTGATCCACGATTTCATGAGTTGCACCGTTTCTTGTCCATATATCGTGGCTGTATGTTTGAAGAATTTATAGTTATCTATGGAGAAGAATATATTTCACACAATGTGCATGAATTAATTCATATTGTTGATGATTGTAAAATTTTTGGAAATTTAGATTGTTACAGTGCATTTCCTTTTGAAAATTATTTGCAATATTAAAAAAAATGGTCAGAAAGCCTGATGCTCCATTAATGCAAATTATAAATCGTATTCAAGAATCACAAAATGTATTAGTAACTGAACCACGAGAAAACATACAATTGCGAGCAGAACAAGAACATTGTACTGATCCTTTGCTACCACACGCAAAGAAAAGATTAGCCAAAAGAGCTAAAATTTAGCAGTGACAGCTAAAATGTGTCTTTGCAATAGGGACAGCTAATGTTGTTGCTGCCACACCTCAATTTATTAGCTCTTTGAATTTAGATACTGCAGCAAAAAATATTAGCTGTTAGAAACAAGTAATATTTAGCTGTATACAATTCAGCCATTTAGCTTTAGCAACAGTACGTAAAATACTTGCAGTGATGCTAAGAATATTAGCCAAAATTGCATGTGTCTTGGTGGTGGTGCTAAGTGGCCTTAGCTGCTATAACAATAAATTTTGTAAAGGCAGCAATGCAGTATTAACTACATTTACATGAGTGAGGCATTTAAAACTGTTTTCAGAATATTTGGAAAAATACAAATCGGATTAAAAAAAAGTTGCAATAAAAGTTGTTCACCTCGAAGAGGGTCATCCATTAACATAAAGATCGACCCCCTGCACCACCCCCGGGGGCGGGAGGGGGTGAACTTTGAAATCTTAAATAGAAACCCCTATTTTTTATTGCAGATTTGGATTCTCCGTGAAAAAATATGTAACTTTTGTATGAGACATTTTTTTCGTTTCATGATAGATGGCACTGTAATCGGCAAAAATGAAAATGAGTTGAAAATTGTTGAAAAATGGTAATATCTCAAAAAAATACACATCAGATTAGGAACATCAAAGTAAGTTTTTTGATATTTTTGAAAATGCTATCATGTGACACCGTCTACCCTCCTGCAATGCATTCTTAGACTACTTTTAGCTTTACCCAGGAACAACGACGTGGGACGTAGTAGTAATTTGTTCCCTTCGGGGTGCTTGATTACTTTGAGTCTCCTTGCCTCTCACAAGTGTTTCATTGAAGCAAATGTTCGAAATGATGTCCGTTGTTTCTAATGCACATTGCAACTCTGTGTCTGAAAGACAATCCGACATTTATAAGTGTCTCTGCGCTAATGTTTGCACATTCATTGATAATTCGCTGCTACATATTTTCTGGGGTTGTTGGTACATCCATGTAAACTCTCTCTTTTAGCCTTCCCCACAGGAAACAATCGGCAGAAGTCAAATCGGGTGAACGTGCGGGCCAATTTTGAGGACCTCCTCGTCCAATCCATCGACCCGGATAGTTTCGATTCAAAACTTCTTGAGATATTCGTGAATAATGCGCTGGGCATCCATCGTGTTGAAACCACATATCCATTCTTATTTGAAGTGGAACATCTTCCATTAGTATGGGTAAAACATTATCTAAAAAGTCGCTGTACATTTGATCATTCAGATTACCTTCTATGAAGTATGGGCCAATTACCTGAGTACCTAAAATACCGCACCAAACGTTTACACTCCACGGGCGTTGATGTTCAACTTGCCTTAACCAATGGGGATTCTCCACTGACCAATAATGCATATTATGTCGATTCACTTGACCACGATTCGTAAAATCTGATTCATCAGAGAAAAGTATCTGTGAAATGAAATTATCATTGACTGCCAGTTGTTCCTGTATCCAGTTGCAAAAATTCAAGCGATTTTGAAAATCGTCACCATGCAGTTCTTGATGCAGCGATAAATGAAATGGATGAAATTTGTGTTAAT
>NW_011965461.1:0-6750 GCF_000949405.1 Vollenhovia emeryi
ATATTGTTTAAAAAAATATTATAATTAGTAATACTAGTAATTCAGTATAAATAGCCAACAAAAAATTAATGTCTTTTATTTTCTTATAATACTTTTTATTAATACTTGCGTTTAAATACAGTTATTATTCTTGATTTTACAACTGCAAAAAGTATTTTATTTGTTTTTTCTTTTTAGTTTTAAATGAATTTGTATTTATTTAGAAGCACATCCAAAACATCTCGCGACAGAATATCAGAAGTATCAACGATGTCTTCGAAGCAAAAGAGGAGCCCTACAAAGGAACAATTACGCAAGACTATCACCAAATTGAAATTGAAGAATAAAGTTCTCCTTCAAAAAGTGCGACGTCTTCAAGAGAGAGAGAAAAAAAGAACCGTCACCAAAGAACCACTGCATGAAGAACATGAGGTACGAGCGAAAGGACTGCAAACTTTAAAAACATTAGGAAATAAGTTATTATCAGAAAAAATGAGCATGCTACCCTTAAGAAAAAGAACTGAGCAGGTGCACCAGTAACTGATGAAGTTGAATCAGTAACTTGTGACGTTCTATCAGTGACTGATTACGAGAATCAGTTACTGGTAATGCTTTTCAGTTGACTTCCAGTTTTAATAATCAGTTTCTACAATACACTAAAAAACTGGTTAGAAACTGAGTGTTGCTATCAGTAACTGATGGCTGGTCCTTAGTTTTTTAATGGTTTCTTAGATACTGATTACCTATGTTCTCCAATTGATATCCAGTTTTTGAGTATCAGTTTCTTAATAGGTAAAGAAAACTTTTTAATGACTTACTGTTATCATATCAGTTGTCGATAGTGAGTTCTCTTAGTTCTTAATTCACCAGTTTGCCAGTTATAGCGTTACGAAATATCAAAACTCATTATATGTATATGTAAGTTTGTTATAGTAGTCAACATTGCAGTCAACAATAATATTAATGATTGACTATAATTTTTAACTATATTCACATAACTATTATACAAGCAACAATAGTAATAAAATAATTGTATATTATAAAGTTGAAAGTTATAGCTTTTATATAGGGTGTCCCATTTTAACATGGACAGTAAAATATCTCGAAAACTGAGCCCAGCAGACAAAAATGTTTCAGACAAAAGTTGTTTGGTTTCGAGGGGACCATAAAACGGTACCATTGGTTTGACCTTGAAGAATTATTTGAAGGTCACATAAAGGTCACACCAATTTTTTTAAATGGCAACCCCTATGTTTTATTACACATTCTTGTAGCTGACCTAGAGTGCTTTCCAAAACGCTATAATAAAGTATTTTTTTATTAAGAACTTTTTGAGTTATTAAAGTTTGAAAGTTCCAATATTTTGACATAAATTACAAAATATTTTGTAAAATATTCATTTTTAATCTTCTTACCTTAATACTTTTTTGAACAGAATAATGATACAAACCAACCGGTGTAAAGAAAACACAATTTTGTAAGAAGTAATAAAAAAATTTTTTTAACAATTGTGTGTTTTCTTTACACCGGTTGATTTGTCTCATTATTCTGTTCAAAAAGTATGTAACGTGACAACAAAGAGCAACGTTGCTCCCCACCCTGCGCTCTTCCCCTGTCTCGTTTCTAACCCCCGCGCCCACGAACTGAGGGTATAAAAGAGCCCGAGCGAGCCGAGAGAATCAGAATCTTCCGACCAGCGAACTGAGCAGGTCGTCTCCCCGGAGAAGGCGTACTGAGCCGGACCCGGTAACCCCGAACCGCGCACTGAGCGGAATCACCTAACCTAGCACGGCACGAGCTGAGTGCCCACCCCAGGCCGCGTATTGAGCGACCGCTTCCTCTCGTCCGAGGCACGAATTGAGTGCCGACTCCACCACGGCTAGATGCGTGATGAGCACTAACCGATGAAATAATCCGCGAACTGAGCGGCACCGGCAACACACCGACCTAACCTCCCATTCCATACACACGCGCCGCGAACTGTCACCGGCAGCCGCGACACGCGCCGCGACCGTCGAACCGCGCCTGCGCTAACCGTGCGAACGAACCGAGCGTACCGCGCCCGCGCCGCCGAACACCGATACCGAGCGGACCGCACTCGCGCCGCCGAGACCGAACAGACCCGTATTCCGGCCCGCGAATCACGCAGCCGTAAATTATCAGCAGCGCCGCGCGCCAGCAAATAAGTACAAAGATCGCCGCCGAAGCGGACTTAGATTATAAGCGATTAGTATTAAGCATTGCGAGCGATAGTTTTAAGAGATAGTTGTAATTACGTAGAATTAGAATAAACTAGTCTTTACTGAAATTATAAGTCTCATCCTTCACTCTTCGACTAGCCCACCGACCGAACCTTGGAATCTCCAGGCTATCCGTAGCTCAAAAATTCCAACGTTACAAGTATTAAGGTAAGATGATTAAGAAATGAATATTTTACAAGATATTTTGTAATTTATGTCAAAATATTGGAACTTTCAAACCTTCATAACTCAAAAAGTTCTTAATAAAAAATACTTTATTATAGCGGTTTGGAAAGCTCTCGAGGTCAGCTACAAGAATATGTAATAAAAAATAGGGGATGCCATTTAAAAAAATTGGTGTGACCTTTATGTGACCATCAAATAATTCTTCAAGGTCAAACCGATGGTGCCATCTTATGGCCCCCTTGAAACCAAACAACTTTTGTCTGAAACATTTTTGTCTGCTGGGCTCAGTTTTCGAGATATTTTACTGTCCAACTTAAAATGGGACACCCTGTATATATAAAACTGGGTTGGAAAAAGAATTAATTAAGAATGTTTATTGAGGTATTTATTATATATCTATTTTTTATTATATTTATTATAATATATTATATTTATATTTATACATACATAAACAATACAAATAAAATATTTATTTAGTCCCTCTCAACACAATTGACTAGTGGTATAATACAAACGCCATTGCGATATGGAACAGATACACACTTTTGAGTTATATGGCTTGGCAGACCACAAACAATGCGTTCACTTCTCTGACATACTAATGCCAGCTCACTTGAAGAAATATTCAGATCTCGATCCTCACTAAGATCTTCATCAAGTATATCAAACTCTTTTCCTAACACAATGCAAACTTTCTTATCGGATTCAGCTATTTCAACCACAAGAATATGTGTAATAGAAAGAATACGACCATCATTCATTTTTACAGTGCTATTACCTCTGACTTTGAGACCGTTATAACAGCTCGCATGATACACTATTCCTTGGAAAATTAATCTTCTGAATGACTGTGCCAGTGGTTGAAGAGGTCCATCTCGAATAATTTGTTGAATGGAAATTTTCTCAATTAAAGAAAGTTCGTAATTTTTAGGCGCTCCACATAATCTCATGCCAAAATCAAAATTTTGAGAAAACTGATTCGAACGATACTTATTGTTAGACATCATGGAATCAAATAACTTTTTCCCCTCATGAGATGTTTCAGGATGTAAAAAGATTCTAGACCCAAGGTCTAAAGTATGACGCAGTCTTAAAAATGTTCGACATAGCTGCTCCGGCAGATTACGAGTTCCAATTATTAATCTATTTAATACACCATTAAAATGTTCAAATGGGAAAGTAGAGGATGCCCAAAGTCCCCCAAAATTTTCAACAGCACGAGGTATATGGAGGAGGAGATGAACATTAAAAGTATACAAGTATGCGCAATCTGGATAAAGTATTGAAATTTCCTGCACAAATTTGTTTAAAGCCCTTTTGGCCTTCATAGCCTCCTGTTGTGTAAATTTTTCTCTCAAATATATTGACATGCTATATACCAAAAGAAACCAATGCTTAAGATATCTTGCAGGTAAAAGTCCTTTAAGGGAAGGTAAAGAATAGTACAAAAGAAAATGTCGAAGTTCCGATGCTTTCATCAATTTTAATTCATCGAGACCACGAGGCGGCCTTGTTATTTCTACAGGTGGTAAAATTGATCGTAATTTATCTGTTAAAAGAATGCGCTTCTGCTTATTCAGATACCATTTATCTCCTTTATAAGTACTATTAGTCCAGTGTTTAAGAAAAGTGAGAACAACACCTTCTAAAACACTGTGCAAGTAATCTGGCACAAAAGATGATATAATATTAAAAACTGATAGAGTAAGCAACACTGTTGGAAACTTTACTCCGTCAATATGTTTTACTCTATTACCATTCTGTTGATTAACTTGTTGCAATTGCCGAAGAGCATTAAGATGTTGAGACAATGTGCGAGATTCACTTTTTCCTCCAACATAAACTCGTGCTATACCCCTATCCCTATTAATAGTTGTTCCATGATGCAAACAGAACGAGCAACCATAAGTGCCATTGAATTGTTGAATACCCTGAAGCATTGGTCGCGCAACAGAATCAACTGATGCTAGTAGAGTATGTACTTTAACATTACATAGTTTATTCTGGCCATCTAAATTACAAGCAATGCCATCAGAATGAAGAAAATTTAGTTCTTCTACAAAGGGTTTTAAAAAAGAATTAATATGAGGCTTTTTCTTTCCAAAATACAACCCACATAAAATCATATTATCTCTACGTGTACGGTAAGGTAATTCATTAATACAGGCTTGAATAGGCCATATTGACATCTTGGCAGATTTAAATGGACTAATTCCATCTGTATTCCACTGCAAAGTAACATCATTTTCACGAATTATACCTGAAGCTCTAAGATTTCTATAAATTCTTCCTGAAATTACATCGTTCTCCTCACAATTTTTTCTCATGAGATGGAAAAGTGTATTATTCTCCATAATGTTCTGTATCTGCTCACCGATTGACAATTGTACAAAGTAGTTACCATTTTCTTTAAGTTTATTTCTGTTTAAGTTTTGATTGCAACACTTGTACTCCACTTGCTCAAAATCCATTGGCAAAAGCTCAGAACAGTCAGGACAAGTATAATGAATTATAATTTGATTAGGTACAGGTAACTTTTTCAAAAATAAATACCTAGATTCCAAGACGGAAGAAGGTAAATGACAGTTTATTAACTGCAGCAATTGATCTATACTTTTATCTTCTAAACCCCACCTAATTATAAAGCTCATTATGAGAACTGCACTTTCATTAGCAGTTAAACGGCAGCCTTCATAAAGAGGCTTACCTCGTTCATCCTACAACAAATATTATAGTATCTTATTATATGATCAAATTAGTATTTACATAAATAAAATGAGATGCATAATAATAGGGCCATTATAGTGAAATGTAACATTACAATGTGACAACAATAACCTCATTATTTTCATTTCTATGCGGAATATTTTCACATGATTCATCATTGAAATAATTCACCTCCTCTTCATCGCTTCTCGAATTTGTATCATTTAATAGACAGCTATTGCTTAAGTTAAAACTGTTATTTCCATCATCTGATAAAAAGTTCACTGGTGATGTATGCTGAACACATAAAAAACATTTTATTTTTCACATTATGTATATTACGAAACATAAATATTAATGAGAGATATACATTTCATGATTCAGAGACTTGAGAAATTGAAATATCACTGACTAAACTATTTATGAAAATATAAACATAATGAAGAAAATATTTAGTGCTCCACGTACATTTGTATTTGACTCTCTATTAGACAATGACTCACAATCGTCACTGGATTTTACCTATTCAAAAAAGTTTCATATATAAAGTAATGTGTGTATTATAGAAACAATTAACATATTTCATGCATAGTCGACACACTTACATTTATCTCAATAGAAGATAACTCATAATCTGAATCTCTATTATTGTGCTCTTCTTCAGATTGAATATCATTACAATTAGCGTTCTCCACAATCTATGAAAAAAGATCAAGACATAAACATTATGTTTCTCTTAATCATCAAATTAATAGAAATGCAGCAATATGAAGCAGAAACTAACTTCATCATGTTCTTCATTCTCTACTTTACTTAGTCGCCATGCTGATGTTCTTGGCACAGAAATACTCAGATCATACAGATACTTTTTATATGGTCCTCTCGATTTTCTCCTCTTTTGAGGCAACATTCTTTTAAGACTTTAAGAGGAATATATAAAGATCGATTAATTAGTATAACCTATAACTTTGTAAAGCAGATTCTAAAATAACTTGTATGTTTATTTGCACTAGTATATATTTTTGCTAATAAAACAGATGAGAAGTGTTTCACAGAATTCTAAATATATTACCGTATTTATATTGACTATTAATGTGTATAATATCCCTGGCTGTTATTTATATTGCGCGCCTTAGTCTGGGATGTCTTCAGAGAGCAATTCGGACATTAGCCCAGCGTTCTGTAAGTGGAGTTGTCCGCGTCTTCTAAAGAACAGAACGATATAGAGGAAGGTGCTGTTTCCGTCACTCCGCAGGTCTGGAGGGGGAACGTCGAGGGGAACTAGAGGCGCGCGCACCGCGTACGGCCTTGCCACGCACTTCTAGCGCGTTCCCCCTCCAGACCTGCGGAGTGACGGAGACAGCACTTTCCTCTATATCGTTCTGTCCTTTAGAAGACGCGGACAACTCCACTCACAGAACGCTGGGTCTATATACAGGGTGAGTCATAATACCCGTATGTCCTGTAGAAGGTAGATAGACCGGGGCAAACTGAATAGACAAGTCCTATACCATTTTGCAAAATTCGCAATAGTTATCGAGAAATTCATTTTAATGTCTGAGCGAATAAGAGCGTAGAAGGCGGCAGGCCGGACTCGGCAGGCAATGGTGGGGCATCATCTAGTAGCGAGAGGTGGAGC
>NW_011965462.1:0-6751 GCF_000949405.1 Vollenhovia emeryi
CATATATATGTATACATAATGTAACTAATTGTAAGTTAAGTTAAAATTATTTAACTTTTTAACTTTTTAACTTACCTTTTATCTTTTTGACTATTGTAGACGGTCTCTCTCTCTCTTTCTCTCTCCTTTCTCTCTTCCCCCTTCTTTTTCTCTCGTGTCGCGCTTATCTACAATGTTCAGTCCATTCCATATAGCGAACCCCCCCCCCCCACCACACACACATGCATACGCACACGCATACGCACACGCATACGCACACGCATACGCACACGCATACGAACACGAATGCGAGCGCAAGTACGAGCTCAACACGCACGTGCACGCGCTCGCCCCCCCCCCCACCCCCCCACCCTCCCACACACACAATTTGTATATTTTCTATTTAATTATTGTGCACAAAATAACTATAATCACTACATGTTTGTTGATCATTTGTTTAATATCAATATGGTTTCTTGACAAAATTATTTTAAAAATGTTTTTGCAGTTTACAATATTTACAATTTCAAAATGCAGCCCGCAAGTTGTAATCGAAGTACTGTCTACGTCGTTTTTCTATATTACGTACGCAATAAAATATCATTCAGTCTCCTTTAACATAAATGTTGTAAGTGGATTATTTACAGACTTTACATGTAAATATATGATATAAAAATACTTACATAGAATTTTGTTAAAATGACAGGCGAAGCATCTTTTAGATTTAGTCCAGCAAACTTACGATGAACTAAAAAACGAGAGTGAAATAGCTATCTTAAAAGGTTATTGGAGTATTGCAAGATTTTATACAGGCCTACTTACAAGTAAGACACTTTTTTCAACTTTAGTTTACAAGGAGAGGGTCAGACGTTCGAGGTCACACAGGCGTGTATTTTCTAGTAGCTGTACAGCACATCAGTTTTTCAGCCGAATGGGTGGCGTGCCGGGCAGCGCGCCAGCTTCAAAAGCGCGAGATTGTTGGTTTGAGTCTCGCTGCTGACTCTTTTTTCCATTATTTTTTTCTATAATAAATGTTTCTTTATTTATACAATATTTATGCTAAAAGTTTAACATTTATGGAGTATTGAAATATGTACAATATGATATCCTGCGGTTCGGGAGTAATTTTCGTTTTCTTTTCTTTCAAAGAGAATGAGAAAGAAAGAGGTTTATATATTTTATAGTTTTTATAGTTATCCTTTTCAAAGAGTAACCGGTAGAGGACACTGATTGGAAAAAACATAAAAATGATGAATACATCAAATACGTTGAAAACTAGAAACCTTTATTAATTATTTGCAATATTTCTGTTATTAATCAGAAGGACGTGTTGCTACTCTGAAAGCTAACTGTGAACTATGATCTTAATGTTAATTTCAAATTCAACCATTCAACAGCTGACGTGGTGCTTCGTTTCCCTTAACGAAAGAAATGTTAAGCCGTTAAAATCTTTCGCACTCCCTTTGAAAGAAGAAAAGAAAAAGCGTACTCCCGAACCACAGAATATCATATTGTATAATACATAATTCAATACTTCATAAATATTAAAATTTTAGCATAAGTATTGTATAAAAACTATTTATAATAAAAAAATAATGGAAAAAGTCAGCAGTTAGACCCGAACTAGCGATCTCGCTCTTACGAAGCTGACGCGTAGCCCGGCACGCCACGCATTCGGCTGAAAAATTAATACGCTGCACAGCTACTAGAACATACACGCAAACAAATCGCTTTTTCTCCAAAAAACTTGAGAGATGTATCGAGTGGCTTGGTCCATAAAAGTTTCTTTTTAAGTACTACACTTATGTACAATTTCAGCTAAATTGGGGAGGAGAACGTCTAACCCTCTCCTTGTTAGTATATTACAATATTTTGTAAGTGTGTAACGGATTCGTTTTCGGGGATTGCGGGAGTTCCGGGTTCGTGCGGCTTCGCGTCCCGGCTTGGACGCGAGGGAATCGTTCTGATAACCCGCTGACTATCGGATGAGCCGACGGGTTGCGTCGTCCCTAGCGCACTGCTTGGCACTATACGAAGCTTGCGGATGGACGCGTTGTCCTCGGTGTGCTTCCCTCTGTTCGCCCCCGCCGGATAGCTTCAGCAGCCAGGGTCGTGAGCGAGAGAGTGAACGCACCGTAATCGTAGTTTAACTCAGGGAGGGTGTTGTCGCTTGCGAAAGAAAGAGAGTCGTGTTTACAAATAACGTATGAATTTATTCAGGCACATTATAATGTGTACATACGGGAACATGCTACGGATGATCACGGTCTGGCTGTAGCCCGCGGCATGCGCGGCCGCTCGGAATGCGGAGACTAGCAAGTGTACATTGGTGCGCTGCTGTTTTAAATACAATAAAAAATGGTGATTACGCGAGTGCCCTCGGGCACGAGGCGATCGGCCAGCTGGCCGCGAAATTCGCAAAATGCTAACGCTGGACGCGTGATTGATTGGCAGAAAGGAACCTTTATCGCTAGACGCGAGATCTTACGCCGAAAATCCTGTCGCTACGCGACACTTCTAATTGGGAATGCAAATTATCGCTTAACCGCGAGAGTTACAACAGAAATATCGCTGAGCGCGAAATCTAGAAACGGAACGAAACATCGCTGCGCTTGAAATCTAGAAACGGTAACAGAAAATTTTCGCTGAACGCGGGATCTAGAAACGGAAACAAAACATCGCTGCGCGTGAAATCTAGAAACGGTAACAGAAAATTTTCGCTGAGCGCGGGATCTAGAAACGGAAATGAAACATCGCTGCGCGTGAGATTATACAGAAACTATCGCTGTTAACGCTGCGCGAGATTTATATCGAACGAAAATTATCGCTACGCGAGATATGTACAGGTGAGGAAATCGCTGAAGCGGGTTGCTCCGGAGTAATCGCGAGGTCTTGCGGGCCGGAGGTTACTCTGGAGCAAGGGTACCGGGATTGCGGCGGGTCTCGTAGCCCGCAGACTCCGGTGTCAGTCAGGGAGCCGGTTTCCTCTCGTCGGTCTGGAAGAAAAGCGTTACGTGCAGTAGACTTCCGATCTTTACGCACTTGCAATTAGTGCGGTAAACCCTCCCGAATGTTTCCCCCCTTGCTCGGGAAGAAGAGGAGCCGGAACGGCGTCGG
This sequence comes from Vollenhovia emeryi, assembly GCF_000949405.1. Classification (NCBI taxonomy): domain Eukaryota; kingdom Metazoa; phylum Arthropoda; class Insecta; order Hymenoptera; family Formicidae; genus Vollenhovia; species Vollenhovia emeryi. Next base: position 3,097 of record NW_011965462.1, read on the forward strand.
GAACCGGGTGTTCGCCCGTCGAGGAGCACCTCGCCGTGCGTGGATCTGTCTCGTGCCGCGAAGTCGCGGTCGCGGGGCCGGAGTCAGGAACACGAATACGCCGAGGAGCGCCTCGAACGTATGTTACTTCGCCCTGCCGAATCACGGGAGCGCCCGATGCTAAGGCAGTAGTTGCGAAGCCGGAATCAGGATCGGGAAGACGGGATCTGGCGAGGATACGCAGCGGAGGGGCGCCTCGAGGGCTGCGTATTCTCTTGGGTTCACTCGGTCACAGGTGCGCCTATGTCCCGAGTGGACCCGCGGTGGTTATTGGGAGGTAGCCACCGCTGGTACTCCGCTAGGTGCGCCTAGCGAAGACCCTCCTCGAGTCGGGTCTGCGCCGGCCTTATATACCGGCGCTTCTGGACGCGCGACGTGGCGACGGCGTCGGGGGGAGCGGCCCCTGGAGGGGGCCGTTCGGTGGCGAGAGCTACTCCTTGCCGCCGCGGCTGGAGCCACGCACCGCCTGCGTGCTCCGGCGGTTGTGCGGCGCTGTGACTGCCCGTCACAAGTGCAAATAATAAGAAATGCAATTTTTTAATTTAAAATGTACTAATGTTTATTGATTGATATGTTATATTCATAATCAACAGACATGGTAGTGTCTCGCGCCAAGTTTACGCGCAGCGAATTCATGCGCAGCAAAAACTGTGTTTTTCATTACGCGACAACTGTGTATCTTTATGCGAACCTACGAGTGTGAGCAGGCGAGATTATTGGATCTCAGTAATGAGTAGACCGATTAAACTGTTCATAGGTTCATAGGTTCATTCGATAGAGCGCGCGTATCAAAATTATATAATAAAAGGACAAATATTTACCCTTGGTCAGCACCCGTCAATCGACTTCCGGTTGACCTTGATGTTGACCTTAACCTCTAAGGTCTAGTCATTGTCCATTTCCGTCACTAATTGTTTATTAAAAAGTTATGAAGAAAAGTTTAAAAAATGTTATATAGTTTACAATACCATATACGTTTAAGGGCACACACGGGGGGGGGGGTCCAAAGAAGCCGAAGGCCCCACTTCCCGCACTCACCTCGCCGGTAAGGAAGGTGGACCTCGCGTGCGGGACGGAAGAGTTATTCGTGGTCAATGGATATTTGGTGGATATGAACGCGGTAGTGGTCGTATGTTTGTTGTTCTAGTACGTGATCGAACGGCATCAACTTTAGTAGCTGTCATTTAAAAAAATAGCACCTGGTACAAATATTTACAGTAATAGTTAGAAAGGATATAATTCATTAAATGAGATAAAGTATCAACATTCTGTTGTTAATCATAATATAAATTTCGTCGTGGATCCAACTATTGGTGTGCATACTCAAAATATAGGGCGTATATGGTGTGAAGTACGAGCAGCAATTCCTAAGTACGGATTGTCTAAAACTCATTACGAGCATAATTTGGCAGAACTTTTATTTAAAAAGATGTACGACTTTTCTGTTTATTTGGACACATTTTTTAATATTGTGTCACAAATATCCCAGTGAGAAGGCTGATGTCAAATCGACGTCGATCCGACGTCGATTCATTGAAAACAGATCGACATCGAAATTAACATCGAAAATTAGCCAATTTCGATCAAATTGTTTAGCATTAAAATAAATCAACATCGATTCAACATCGATTCATTGAAAACACATAGACATCGAGATTAAGAGACTACTATATCATATGAGGTATGCTGGGGCATTGATCATCGATCGATGACCGACATCGAATCTGTAAGAAATATAGCAGCCGCGACTCTACGAGAAGTTATGTGACGCTATGTGACGTTAAATCGATGTTGATTTATTTTAATGCTAAAACAATTTTATCCAAATTGGCTATTTTTTTATGTCAATCTGTTTCCAATGAATCGACGTCGGATCGACGTCAATTTGACATCAGCCTTCTGTCTGGGATATACGCATGCGAACATGCAGTTATATGTATACCCAAATAGTACAAGGACGTCCTCAGGATATCCGCGAAGTCCGTCCTGGATGTCCTGAGGACGTCCTTGTGCTATTTGGGAAGGATATCCGGTGGTTTTAGTACACCCTGTATAATATTATTGTACTTATATTATTGTACCAATGAGTACATTAATATAAGTACTTATAAAACTATTCTGTATGAGAGTAATCGAGGAATCCTTACTTCCAGAAACATTTATGTTCGATTATATTATTTTGAATTTTGTTTATAAAACTTACAAAAAATGAAAGCATCAGTAAGATGCTTTCATTTTTTTGTAAGTTTTATAAATGCGAGTAAGCGAGGAATCCTTACTTCCAATAACATTTATGTTCGATTATATATTATTTTGAGTTTTGTTTATAAAACTTATAAAAAAATGAAAACATCTTACTGATGCTTTTATCCTTCATAATTTTAAAATCAGATCTTGCAAAGAAAGAACAGATAAACCGTTAGATTATAATGTAATACAAACATTTTCTTATATGCTATGTGGACGCTTATGGAAGATTTTTATTTACAACAGTATTTAACATTCTAGAATTATTTCTGAAGTAAGTTTTATACATAAAATATTTATATAAAATATTTACAATAATACAACTATGTCCTGAAAAGATCCCAGGACATCCCGGGACATATTCAGGATGATCCTGAGGACGTCCTGTGCTATAGCACCCAGATATATCTGGGTAGTCACACGATAGTGATTTAGTGCGTAATATATGTGTTATACGAGCAAGTGGTTCCAAGCAATGATAACTTATTGGAAAGAATTACCAAAAAAGAATTTTTCTTTATAATTTTAAATTTTCCGCTAATTTGGCTGAAGTTGCCAACGCTGCTGCTAGGATGCTTGCAGAAATATTACAAATATTACAGCAACATAGCAATATAAACATAGCAATATGATAATATGTATGTATATGCAATAATACTTTTTGCATATTCATGTTACTGTGTACAGGGTGTTAATTAAAGACCGCCCACCAAGTACATAGCGTTATTCCTTATAAAATTCTGAGTCGAAAAGTCCTGAACGATTTTTGGAAAAATCGTTTTTTTCATATTTTGAAACCTTGAAGTGTATAGAATAATTTCCTGAAACGGTTTTTCGATCCTCGCGTTATTTACGGTTTTACAGCCGGTTGAATGTATGCTGCGGTAAATGTTCACTATAGGGGAGTCAGCTCCGATGACCTTGACCTTGACATATGTTGTCAAGGTTACCCTCCTGAGTAACGCTCAGAAGGTTTTAGCCGTCGCTCGTTGTTTGTTAAAGTTATTAAAAAAACAATGTCGACCAATTATATGTAATTTTCAGACACAAATATTACAAATTTTGAAAAATGTTTTAAACAAAAGTTGTAGATCTCTTTAAAATATATATTTTATGTCCTATTCATTTTTACTCTACGAGTGATAGTTTTCGAGAAAAATGATGGACTTTAAATCTTATATCTGTCCTCTCATCTAAGCATGTGCTTTGTAGTACATACTTCAATTTGTTGATATCATTACTTTTGTAGAGAAGATAGTTTTGTAGAGAAGATAATTTTGTAGAGACGATATTTTTGTACAGAAGATTTTTGTGGAGACACTATTTTTGTAAAGAAGATACTTTTGCAGTAAAGATATTTTTGTAGGGA